>NC_047028.1:4651766-4719370 GCF_902652985.1 Pecten maximus | reverse complement strand
AAAAAGTAGATTGACATCAGTATCAGTAATCTCATGCTGAAGCAATTCGTACCTATTTCTATCGTCAAGGTATGTGGTAGAATTTGGAAACAATCAGAAAGTTAGATACTATCTTCAGTACTATGATATAATTTTGGTATTGGTTATGATTGAGTGTCAATGTATAACATGTAAACCATTGATTATACAATGATTCACATGATGTTTTGTCTACCTTTCAGTCTCAACAGTTACAACAACTACAGCCCCATCTACTACAACAGTTCAACCAGGTCAGTTATGGGGATATTTTTTAATATGGTTTCCAGTTTATTCTGTAATATCCGGGATACGACATACAAACGTGTTATACTCACGGCAGATTCCCGGTTATATTGTTCAGAGGGGTGTACACATTTTATACTAGTCTCGCAAAAACGATTTTCTAAATGAACAGCAAGACATCCAGGTCCAAGCCGCTAACCTCGATCTTCTCTACTTACCACGCAACAAAAGGTAAAACGTATAACCGAATGATAGCCTTTATGAATTCAATTTCTCAATACTTATTGTCTTCTCACTTTTTACAGATGTGTCCTTCGATCAGCCTGAATACGTTGGTGTATTAGATGGAAGCGGATTAACTATGACGTGTAGAGTCCTATCCTCGTCCTGGAAATATATTGACATTAGCCGTCAAGATCCTGCTGCGGACGTTCTGATTGCAAGAGTAAACCGATCCTTGATAACAGAGCCATTGTCTCCCCGGATAACCGCCAGTCAGACGGATGAAGGAAATGTCGTCGTTACATTTACCAAGGTGAATTGTAGCGATGCTGGGACTTACATCTGTGTAATGAATGACGACACACCAGTCAAGATCCAATCGCCAGACTCGGTACTGAATATCCGACGTAAGTAAAATGTCTCTCTACCGTTTTTTTCCTGACGATTTCCAATTTTCACTTCAAGTGAAACACAAAGAATGACGAACATTCTTTTCCAATATATAATAAATTAATTGGTCAATAAAGAAGCGCTTGAAGTAAAACATTGTTAATATACAGCCTTAGAATTTTAAATGATTATTCTACCTTTTTATAAAGGCGATATTTATGTCTGTCTAGGTATTCCGTCAGTTCCCGTATTCGATTTAACTGGTCACCAAATTGTCGGCTCGAGTTTGAACACTCATCACAAACATAAATGTACTGGAGATGTGGGTTATCCTGCTGGAAAGTTCAAAGTTCAGTACGCAGCCGCAGGATCTTCTCTATTCAGTGAACTTCCCGTGTCAAACATTGATAATACACCGAGTGAATGGCTGTGTAACAGTACAGAACGAACGATGGAATTCGAGATAGACTTCCAACCCGACATGGATGGGGGAGTGATCAGGTGTGATATATACAGTTCCGACAACAGTCTCACAACATACTCCAATAACGAAACAATCGAATTGATTCCAAGTAAGTAATTGCCTTTGAATCTAAAACAATAATTAAATAATAAAATAGCAAAATGTCAACGCAATTACTTTTCGTTAACTCAAAATTAATGTAAATAACACATGAAATAAAGGTATGGGTAGATATTATTGGCTTTTCAAGAAAATATAGACAAAATACATCGGAAATCGTTCATTAGAAACTGAAAATGATAACACTGTTTATATATTTATTGCAATTTTGCTTTACTGAATGCGTACCACTATATTTTTTTCTCCAAATTTTTAAGTTATTGTTAGTAAAGCATTATGATAAATTCAATACTTGAAGGTAATTTTGAATTGTTTACACATTGAACGATTAGCATGATGAGGTGGTGATGACTTTAACACAAGTATGTTTTATACTTCAGGTGATATTTGTACGACAAAAGATACTGTTGCTAACGAAATACACCATCCCAACAATTGCAAGAAATATGTGACTTGTTACGGTGGTCCTCAAGGTTACGATACATGTAATGGAAAGTGTGTGAAGATAGAAAACGGAATATTTCATTCATGTGTTGATTGCAGTGAAGACGTCTGTCCCAAAACAGGTAATTTATTTCTGTAAGAGCAAATTACCATGTAAGGGTGTCTGCCCAAACAAAAGTAATAACCTTATTTCTGTCAGAGAAAATACATTAAGTCTTCGGCATAAGGAACGCCTACTTATGGTTAGATAACAGGACAACTACTTTATACTTCCTGGGGAATTACCTCAAAGGTGAGTGGGTGAGAGGCGTTGTCTTTCAGTAATTCCACGTTAATAGGGAAAGTTGAGTGGGTTTTAGGGAATGCCTTCCCAGGGTATACTTCAATTAAGAAATGTGAGTGAGTTGAAGGGGTTTCTTCCCGTAGTTCCACTTCTATGAAAAAAGATAGTGGTTGAGCGAGGTTATATTCATGGGCTTCCACGATGAATCTGTGTGAGAGGTTGTCTTCCTGGGGTTTCACTTCAATGAACAAAGGTGAGGGTGTGAGAGGAAATATCTTCCTGGGGTCCCACGTCAATGAGGAAAGGTGAATGGGTTAGAGAGGAAGTCTTCATGGGGTTCAACTTCAGTGTAGAAATGTGAATTGGAAGGGATAGTTTCCTGTCGTTCCACGTCAATGAGAAAAAGTGAATGGGTAGGTCGGGATGTCTTCCAGAGGTTCAACTTCAATGAAGAAGGGTGAGTGGTGGGAAGGGAGTCTTCCTTGGGTTTCACTTCAATGAAGGAAGGTGAGCAGATGGGAGGTAATGTCCATCACCGTACATAAATATGTATGTAGATAGCTTACGTATCTTTCAAAATAGTGAATAAAATGTTAAAATATCAGGTTAATTGATTATAATTCTGCTAAGTATACTCATGAGCTGGTAGTACAACTTGCAAGCTTTCATTTTCAGTTTGTTTATTATTATTAAGGATTGGGCATGATAAAATTTTAGTTTTGTGTTTGCTTAGTCATTATGTCTCCAAAGGCTCCAGTATAGACAGACAGACATTCTTTATTTCCTCTTCAACAGAGATTTGTATGTCAAACAGTTTACATTTTATGTAATATGATCTGACTTAATATTGAACATGGTAATATACATATCGATTAATACATATATATTTATAAAAATAGATAGATAACTTACGATATATTCCTGCATTATAATTGTACAATACAATACACTAAAAACAAAAACAAATATGCTGTTATCTTATACAATAATGGACATCTTATGATAAGAACCTTTATATTAATATTTCATATTTTAAGCTAATTGTAATAATGCCTCCATCTCGTACAACATTCCATTGATATATCTAGACATATATAATAACAGTGCTTCCCATTCTATATCTGATAAATATACATTTGAGCGATCACCAAGTAAAAAACTACATTGATCTTCATTGCTTAATTCTGAAAATGTTACATACGATAGTACTTCTATAACATTAACAACACCATCCATCAATTTGTCACGACTTAAATATAAACATGGACATTCTAGTAAGAAATGCAGAATAATATCTTCACTTATTTTATCACATAATTTACATTTAACTGCTTCATTTTCACAATTATTGAGTGATGAAATTGTAGTATTGTATTTGCGTAGTCATTATGTCTCCAAAGGCCCCAGTATAAGTGGATTATGTACAATGTACGTCTTAACCAATCTACAACTGTCTATGAAACCTTATGATGTATATAGTAGTTCATCAATTGGAAGGCAGTACACGTGTAAATGAATACCTATCGTTATTTTGTGTCCGTATTTTTCTATGGATACCATATGAACCAAAAAACACCCTAGGTTGAAGAAATGACAAGTTCTGGTCATGCCACGGTTAAAAGAATATGAGCGTTTGCGGATAATCGGCATGTTTGAGGCAGAAATGACCCAACATGACGTCGCACAGCATTTTCATGTACATAAAAATACTATACAGGCTTTGGTAAGATATTATCGGCAATATGGCACAACTCGGGATAGACCGCGTTCAGGACGTCTGCGTGTGATATCACGTCAAAAGGATAAATAAATACACACAGTTAGCGCATCTAAGAAATAGTTCAAAACTGCAAATATAACGTCTAGAAATAATTCTGGACTAATGTCCACCTAAGAACCGTTGGGATTTGAATTGAATTGTTGAATTGTTATTCTTGTCAATTTCGAATTCCATAGTGATTTTGTTCCAATGAAATGAAAAAAATAATTCAACCAAATGTATTAATAATTGTTGATTTGATAAATGTTTCGTCGATACACAGAAACACAGGTACAGGAACAGGAACGGCAAGTATAGAAACAGAACATTCCCGATCAACAGTGTATGCTCGAATCTAAACCTCTATACAGAATGTATTAAAGGTGCACTAGATGTCAGCATATTCGCATACTCTTTATTTTGGAAGTTAGATACAATGAGTCAAAATGAAATGTACCATAGATCTTTTCGTGTCAGGACTCGTCAGTGGTGCTAGAGCCTAAAGTGATCATAAACTCGAAATACGTCAATTGAAATAATAAAACGTGGATGAGGAGGTACCAAAATACCAAAATACCAAAATATAAATTAATTTCATATCTGTTATTAGATTTCAAATGACCGTTAAGTAAATGTGAATATTCTGGACTGAGTCATCATTCAGATAAATTAAAATGTGACAGGCCGGTTACGATATACCTCGGGGGAATTAATGTTACTACCTAGCCCGTTGCTTAACTTGTATCAAAACGTCTGACTGTTATTCTTAAAACCAGTAAATCAGGGTTGTAGCAGCATTGGAGTATATTAGAGGTGGAATTAGTGGACTGTGCTCCCAACAGCTTCTGATAGTACTTTAACGGCCGCCACCGAAAACCCCACCTTTCTTCAAATCTGTTTTCATTCTGTAAACATTGAAGAGAAAGACAGAAATAGAAACGGCTATGAAAGTTTAAGACTGTGAATCATACTGGAGCAAATTTAATGAAACAAACGACTGAAGTGAAAATGAAATATATCGGGGATGATATCATGAAGATTCTTAAATTTCTGGTTGACCATATCGTTGTTGAGTTTATAAGCAAGTTCTTCCTACAGGTTCTTAGTATATTGTTAGACATATCATCAAAGTTCTTATAAGAACAAGTAAAAGACAAATTAAGATATTGTTATGGTGTACTTTCTTTAGATAGCCGGGATTTACGCTTATGCTATCTGGAAGTGCTCTTTGGTTAAAAGGTTGGTTAGTGGATGCGAAGATCGTATCTTAGAATGAAGTTGCACTGTGCGCGTTTAATTTCATTATTACATCAATATATACATATACTTGTTTTGTATGTTTTCAGACTTAACAACAACTGCTGTATCGACAACTACGTCTGGACCATCCTGTAAGTCTCGCTGAGGATTATAATACAATATAATTTACTGAAATCAGAATACACAGGCCAAATACTTAAATGGCACTTTCATATATGAATTCACAAATGCCGAATAATTGTTATACCAGCTAGGTCTTGTCAGTGGTGAAAGGACTTACAAGTGATGCTGAGACTTGTCAGTGACACTAGGACTTGTCAATGATACTAGGATTTGTCAGTGATACTTTGACTCGTCAGTGACACTTGTCAATGCTATAATGACTTGTCAATAATACTAGGACATATCAATGATACTAGGACTTGTCAGTATACTGTGACTTGTCAGTAATACAATGACTTGTCCGTAATACTTTGACTTGTCAGTAATACAATGACTTGTCCGTAATACTTTTTGACATGTCAGTGATACCAGGACGTGTCGGTGATACAATGACTTGTCAATGATACTATGACTTGTCAGTGATACTAGGACTTGTCAGTGATACTAGGACTTGCCAGTGATACTATGACTATGTAATACTAGGGTTTCATGATACTGTGACTTGTCAATGATATCAGGACTTGTCAGTGGTACTAGGACTTGTCAGTGATACTAGGACGTGTCAGTGGTACTAGGACTTGTCAGTGGTACTAAGACGTGTCAGTGGTACTAGGACTTGTCAGTGGTACTATAGGAATTGTCAGTGCAGTTCGATTATTGAGATTTTACAACTCCTTGACATTATAAATGATAAACTTTAGTGATACTCTATACAATTTATAACACTACACAATATTAACACCGAGATTAATGTGATTGCTGATCGAACTGTAAATTTGAACCATTTTTTCCAGACCTCACATGCGGTGATATATCGGGATATATTGGTGACGCCGCCTCTAGTCAATGTCAAATTACAAGTGACGATTTTGACGCAGTTATTCTCTCGCATACATCTGCAAAATCGACCAGTACCGAGCTCTTGGGGAGACTAACAAAGACAGCATATGTTGCCATGACGACGGACCCTATCTGGGCTGGCCTTGATCTTGTATACTACATAGCTGGGTCGACGAAAATATATCAACATAACGATTCCTACTGTAGTCTGTGAAATGAGTGGAACGTTTTATCTAAATTTGACAAACGGAGCTCACTGGTCGGAGACGACCTCAAGTATGAATGTGTTAGGTAAGTAAATTGTTTGTTTTTGTTTTTTGCTTTGTTTGTATTAATATTATTATTTTGTGATGCAATATAATAAATTCTACAGAAGGATACCTTAGCTGGTCAACCGGAAGTCACCTGTAGGATGCAAACTCCAATATCGACGTACATTTTATTAGATCAGTGTATTGGGGTATTTTTTTTCATTAGTAGTAGCATAGTGCATTTTTAATTTCATATAACAAACTCAACAAATTACTTTAAAAACAAAAAAAATATATATATATGGTGACGTGCACGAGGCTAGCTTACTGTCTTCGATGTATTTTTGTGATAAGATCGTGTAAAGATCAATATATCTGTTTCAGTCAATCCTACAAATCCACCGACTATATCCCAGAGGTCGTATTTAGATGATTCCACGGGACAGATTGAGTGTACTGGTGATGTTGGAAAACCTGCTGTACAAATGGGTCTTCAAATCCTAGATAGGACATCTAACAGCTTCATCGCATTAACGTCAAAGCAAACTGGTGATGAGGTAGAGACAGAATGCACAGTCATGAGAACGATCCAGTCGACAGCACCGCTTTCCTCGCTAAATGGGACTGATGTCAAATGTGTAACTTCATACTCTAATGGCGGAACTAACTCAACTACTACGCTTGATTCCAGTCTACTGAAAATACAGCTCATTTCTGGTTAGTGTCATATAGTTAGTTGTAAATTTGAAATATTGATTGAATGGCTGTTAATTTAGGGAATACAATAAAACTTTGTAACATTTGAAGAGTATACACACATTTTGTTGTAGGTAACTTTATACACTATCCTCCTATTGTATGTACTACTGGCGAGTCTTCATACTTTATGATAAAGTTATAGGTAATATTTGTGACTTTACCAATTCCTCTTCAATTTACTATGATAAGTTGTAGGTAACATTACCAATGCCTCCTAACTTGACTATTATTATTATTTGTAGGTAACATTACCAATGCCTCCTAACTTGACTATTATTATTATTTGTAGGTAACATTACCAATGCCTCCTAACTTGACTATTATTATTATTTGTAGGTAACATTACCAATGCCTCCTAACTTGACTATTATTATTATATTGTAGGTAACATTACCAATGCCTCCTAACTTGACTATTATTATTATTTGTAGGTAACATTACCAATGCCTCCTAACTTGACTATTATTATTATTTGTAGGTAACATTACCAATGCCTCCTAACTTGACTATTATTATTATTTGTAGGTAACATTACCAATGCCTCCTAACTTGACTATTATTATTATTTGTAGGTAACATTACCAATGCCTCCTAACTTGACTATTATTATTATATTGTAGGTAACATTACCAATGCCTCCTAACTTGACTATTATTATTATATTGTAGGTAACATTACCAATGCCTCCTTAATTGACTATTATTATTATATTGTAGGTAACATTACCAATGCCTCCTTAATTGACTATTATTATTATATTGTAGGTAACATTACCAATGCCTCCTTAATTGACTATTATTATTATATTGTAGGTAACATTACCAATGCCTCCTTAATTGACTATTATTATTATATTGTAGGTAACATTACCAATGCCTCCTTAATTGACTATTATTATTATATTGTAGCTAACATTACCAATGCCTCCTTAATTGACTTTTATTATTATATTGTAGGTAACATTACCAATGCCTCCTAACTTGACTATTATTATTATATTGTAGGTAACATTACCAATGCCTCCTTAATTGACTATTATTGTTATATTGTAGGTAACATTACCAATGCCTCCTTAATTGACTATTATTATTATATTGTAGGTAACATTACCAATGACTCCTTAATTGACTATTATTATTATAGTGTAGGTAACATTACCAATGCCTCCTTAATTGACTATTATTATTATATTGTAGGTAACATTACCAATGACTCCTTAATTGACTATTATTATTATAGTGTAGGTAACATTACCAATGCCTCCTTAATTGACTATTATTATTAGTGTAGGTAACATTACCAATGCCTCCTTAATTGACTATTATTATTATATTGTAGGTAACATTACCAATGCCTCCTAACTTGACTATTATTATTATATTGTAGGTAACATTACCAATGCCTCCTAACTTGACTATTATTATTATATTGTAGGTAACATTACCAATGCCTCCTAACTTGACTATTATTATTATTTGTAGGTAACATTTGCGACTCTACCAATGCCTCCTTCATTCTTCACCCGTACGATTGTCATCGGTACATACAGTGTGGGGACAGCACCACTACAGAATTTCCTTGTGCTGGATCAACGTGCTTTACTATACCAGATAATATTTGTGCTAACGATTGTAGTAGATGTCCTTAGATGTATTAACGTGGAGTTACATCACGATGTATGATGTAGGTAGGAATGTAAAATATTTATACAGAAATCTAGATAGAATATTCGGAAACTTGGAAACTTAGAAACTTAGAATCCACGTTAAAATCTAAAATCTAAAAATGTAGTTATGATATTTTTGTATCGAAAAATTCAATGTTGCATTACAATTGTTTGAAGATAGGTTCTCAGAATCTGTTCTCTGTTAAGTCATCAATCTTTAAGCTATCTATTGAAATCTAGTATCTAACTTATGTAGTTAGAAAATCGATGGTCAGTGAATCAAGCTGTATTTTGTCGGGGGCATGAAAGACAGTAATGGCTAATATTTGCGAAAATTAATGATGCATTCTATTTATTCTGAGTCTTTTCTTGAACACACGACATTTTCAATAGTCACTTGTCAAATATCTGATGTTTAACTAGTGTAACTACCGTGCGTCTACTTTGCGCGCACGAAAATATCCAAGCAACAGTCAATCTAAATGTGGGACTGACAATGCAAGTTCAAAAATTCCTTTATTGTTCTATATCAGCAAATGAATGATTTCGTTTAAATACATATACTAGTGAATAAAACAAAAGGATGTGTGGCAGGAATATGCCGACAGTAAATGTTTTGATGATTTTAAGGTTAAAAGAAATTGTTTGATCATTGTTGTAAATATAAATATACATTTTGGCTGCATGAAGAACGGCAAAAGTATTGAGCTTTTTTAAGTAACGTTTTTAGACTACATGACTTTACAGTTTGTATGTACCTATTATTGAATATTTTCCATTTGCCGAAATCTGTAGAATCGCGAATTCAATATTTTTAAGCATTGATGTCACATTTTAATAGTTTCATTGGGGTATGAAAAAAATTGTTTGCAAACTGTATGATTCCGCATTCCAATAAATAAGAAACACTGAGATGTATTGTTGACTCAAAGTAACAATGAGACAATATTTTATATATAGGTGAATACTAGTAGAGGTTTCCAATATCAAATATGCATAATTACTTTATGTTGAATATATTTTGATAACATAACTAAACCGATATATGAAATTTTCTTATAAATACATCACATTTTGTATTTCCTCTTTTACTAAATAAGTCCCTGAAGCCATTGTTTTGTGTTTTCCTCTTCTACTAATTCCGTCCCAGAAGCTATTGTTTTGTGTTTTATCATCTCATTAGGTCTTCTTAGTTTGAACATGTACGATGCGCTTATCTAGAGTTTTGTATTTTTAAAGACATTTTGGGTTTTATTACTCTTGTTATATTTATGTTAACTGTATATACATGAAGTGGTAAATTGAAATATTTGACTATAATAGACAAAGCTGACTTCTCGTTTCCCTGAGCCTAGTTTGTTTTCACAGGATATAAGATGAACTTGTTCAAATGATGTCGGAACAATTTTAAAGAGATAGTCAATATGTTTGTCGTTCGTCTCTGATCTTGTCTTATCTGTTTGAATTGTACCAAACTTCTGATTATGTCAGATTTAGTTATTCAAATGAGCTTTGACAGGAAAGTATATACATTAGATATATGTTATGATTACATTGTAAATAATGCTTTACAGCCATTACTTAAGTTAGCACAGTATTGAAATTTGACCCTCTCTGTTCCAAACTATCCGCGAATTAATGCTACCGGTGAGTGCAAAACAGACTTTAACCGACTTTGAGACGGATTAACCGACGAACGAAATTTAAAATTTTACCCCATCGACCATTTCGTGGCAGGGGCATAAACAATTATTTTACTGCTATAAATGTATAAATATATGTATAATCATCTTCTACATTAAAAACATTGTAAAAACCATAGTTGAAGAAAAATAATTATTTTTCAGATGTTATTGTACATTAATCATCAAATGTCTAAAATGGGATTGTATTGATATAATAACATAGAAAATGTGTTTTATCACGATAGTGAAGTTATGGATGGATATAGATAAATTATTTTTGATATTTTTATAATTTTCATACATAAATAAAAACTAAACCTATATCAAACTGAACGACCGTGTTAGTTTTCATTCTAATTTGATTGTTATCTAAGGAGGTATCAACTGAACATTATATATATGTGTGGCTGTGTAACACTGGAAGACATGACGAATAATCATTTGTTAGTTTCCTAAGGGCCAGGGGTGGTAATTATACGGTTTCAATTAATCCTTCCGCCACAATGAATGTTGGTATTCCGCAGGTAGGATCAGAATAATTCGGACTTGTATTCCGTCAGTTCTTGGCTTATCGTCCGTACTATTTCACTCAGCCATTTAACCTCAATATAAGGAGGTAGACAATGTACTAACTCAAAAGGTTTAAAATTACATTGTCGGACGTCTTCAACACTGACCAATCAATGAACATGTCGGGCGTCTTCAACACTGACCAATCAATGAACATGTCGGGCGTCTTCAACACTGACCAATCAATGAACATGTCGGACGTCTTCAACACTGACCAATCAATGAACATGTCGGACGTCTTCAACACTGACCAATCAATGAACACGTACTGTCCACATAACGTTTTCCAGAACCAAACTTTAGACAGTAGCACACCAGTGGTTGATAGATAATTTCATGCTTAAATATTTTCGTGATTTTCTTTGACCTTTAGTTCTACTACTCATACTTCGTCCGAAACACGTGTTGTTTATTCTGTCATCGCAGAATGCTAATCTAGTATTTCAGGAATGAAACGTTGTAAGACAACATTTACGTTATACCTTTGTTGTTGGAAACTTGGAAACTTAGAAACTTAGAATCCACGTTGAAATCTAAAAATGTAGTTATGATATTTTTGTATCGAAAAATTCAATGTTGCATTACGATTGTTTGAAGATAGGTTCTCAGAATCTGTTCTCTGTTAAGTCATCAATCTTTAAGCTATCTATTGAAATCTAGTATCTAACTTATGTAGTTATAAAATCCATGGTCAGTGAATCAAGCGTTATTTTGTCGAGGGCATGAAAGACAGTAATGGCTAATATTTGCGGAAATTAATGATGCATTCTATTTATTCTGAGTCTTTTCTTGAACACACGACATTTTCAATAGTCACTTGTCAAATATGTTATATTTAAATAGTGTAACTACCGTGCGTCTACTTTGAGCGCACGGAAATATCCAAGCAACAGTCAATCTAAGTCGGACTGAGAATGCAAGTTCAAAAATTCCTTTATTGCTCTATATCAGCAAATGAATGATTTCGTTTAAATACATATACTAGTGAATAAAGCAAAAAATATGTGTGGCTGGAATATGCCGACATTCAATGTTTTGATGATTTTAAGGTTAAAAGAAATTGTTTGATCATTGCTGTAAAGATAAATATACATTTTGGCTGCATGAAGAACGGCAAAAGTATTGAGCTTTTTTAAGTAACGTTTTTAGATTACATGACTTTATAGTTTGTATGTACCTATTATTGAATATTTTCCATTTGCCGAAATGTGTAGAATCGCGAATTCAATATATTTAAGCATTGATGTCATTTTTTAAATAGTTTCATGTGTATTGTTGACGCAAAGTAACAATGAGACAATATTTTATATATAGGTGAATACTAGTAGAGGTTTCCAATATCAAATATGCATAATTACCTAATATTGAATTCATCTTGATAACATAACTAAACCGATATCTGAAATTTTCTTATAAATAAATCATAATGTTTTGTGTTTCCTCATCTACTAATCACGTCCTTGAAACCATTGTTTTGTGTTTTCCTCATCTACTAATCACGTCCCTGAAGCCATTGTTTCGTGTTTTCCTCGTCTACTAATCACGTTCCTGAAGCCATTGTTTTGTGTTTTCGACATCTACTAATCACGTCCCTGAAGCCATTGTTTTGTGTTTTCCTCATCTACTAATCACGTCCCTGAAGCCATTGTTTTGTGTTTACCTCATCTACTAATCACGTTCCTGACACCATTGTTTCGTGTTTTCCTCATCTACTAATTACGACCTTGAAACCATTGTTTTGTGGTTTCCTCATCTACTAATTACGACCTTGAAGCCATTGTTTTGTGTTTACCTCATCTACTAATCACGTCCCTGAAGCCATTGTTTCGTGTTTTCCTCATCTACTAATTACGACCTTGAAACCATTGTTTCGTGGTTTCCTCATCTACTAATCACGTTCCTGAAACCATTGTTTTGTGTTTACCTCATCTACTAATCACGTCCTTGAAACCATTGTTTTGTGTTTTCCTCATCTACTAATTACGATCTTGAAGCCATTGTTTTGTGTTTACCTCATCTACTAATCACGTCCCTGAAGCCATTGTTTCGTGTTTACCTCATCTACTAATCACGTTCCTGACACCATTGTTTTGTGTTTTCCTCATCTACTAATCACGTCCCTGAAGCCATTGTTTTGTGTTTCCCCATCTACTAATCACGTCCTTGAAACCATTGTTTTGTGTTTTCCTCATCTACTAATTACGACCTTGAAGCCATTGTTTTGTGTTTACCTCATCTACTAATCACGTCCCTGAAACCATTGTTTTGTGTTTCCTCATCTACTAATCACGTCCCTGAAACCATTGTTTTGTGTTTACCTCATCTACTAATCACGTCCCTGAAGCTATTGTTTTGTGTTTTATCATCTCATTAGGTCTTCTTAGTTTGAACATGTACGATGCGCTTATCTAGAGTTTTGTATTTTTAAAGACATTTCGGGTTTTATTACTCTTGTTATATTTATATTAACTGTATATACATGTACAAAATGTATTGGTAAATTGAAATATTTGACTATAATAGAAAAAGCTGACTTCTCGTTTCCCTGAGCCTAGTTTGTTTTTACAGGATATAAGATGAACTTGTTCAAATGATGTCGGAACAATTTTAAAGAGATAGTCAATACAATTGTATGTTTGTCGTTCGTCTCTGATCTTGTCTTATCTGTTTGAATTGTACCAAACTTCTGATTATGTCAGATTTAGATGAACAAGTTATTCAAATGAGCTTTGACAGGAAAGTACATGTATATACATAAGATATATGTTCTAATTGCATTGCAAATAATGCTTTACAGCTATTACTTAAGTTAGCACAGTATTAAAATTTGACCCTCTCTGTTCCAAACTATCCGCGAATTAATGCTACCGGTGAGTACAAAACAGACTTTAACCGACTTTGAGACGAATCAACCGACGAATGAAATCTAAAATTTTACCCCATCGACCATTTCGTGGCAGGGGCATACAAAATTTACTTTTAAAGTATTATACGTTGATCGGACAATACTTCAGTCTTTCCAACGATGTGTATTTCGCCTTGTTATAACATTTAGCACATGTATAAATATATGTGTAATCATTCTCTACATAAAAACATTGTAAATACCATAGTTGCAGATTTTTTTTTTTTCAGATGTTATTGTACATTAATCATCAAATGGCTAAAATGGGAATGTATTGCTATGATATCACAGAAAATGTATTTTATCACGATAGTGAAGTTATGGATGGATATAGATAAAAAAATTTTTTTATAATTTTCATACATAAATAAAAACTAAACCTATATCAAACTGAACGACAGAGTTAGTTTTCATTCTAATTTGATTGTTATCTTAGGAGGTATCAACTGAACATTATATATATGTGTGGCTGTGTAACACTGGAAGACATGACGAATAATCATTTGTTAGTTCCCTAAGGGCCAAGGGTGGTAATTATACGGTTTCAATTAATCCTTCCGCCACAATGAATGTTGGTATTCCGCAGGTAGGATCAGAATAATTCGGACTTGTATTCCGTCAGTTCTTGGCTTATCGTCCGTACTATTTCACTCAGCCATTTAACCTCAATATAAGGAGGTAGACAATGTACTAACTCAAAAGGTTTAAAATAATATTGTCGGACGTCTTCAACACTGACCAATCAATGAACAAGACGGGCGTCTTCAACACTGACCAATCAATGAACATGTCGGGCGTCTTCAACACTGACCAATCAATGAACATGTCGGACGTCTTCAACACTGACCAATCAATGAATATGTCGGACGTCTTCAACACTGACCAATCAATGAACACGTACTGTCCACATAACATTTTACAGAACCAAACTTTAGACAGTAGCACACCAGTGGTTGATAGAAAATTTCATGCTTAAATATTTTCGTGATTTTCTTTGACCTTTAGTTCTACTACTCATACTTCGTCCGAAACACGTGTTGTTTATTCTGTCATCGTAGAATGCTAATCTAGTATTTCAGGAATGAAACGTTGTAAGACAACATCTACGTTATACCTTTATGTTGTTGGTAACTTCAGACACAATTCTCATAAGATGACTTCCGATTGTACCTTCGCCTGTTTCGTCCTAGAACTTGTCAGTGATGCTAGGGGCCGGAGTGAAACTTCCAGAAGGGATGTAAGGACATCAAAGTCTGTCTAAATAAATTATGGAGAATTATCAAAATCAATTTAGGACATTTTGATGTAACATCAGAATGCATTACCAGAACAATACACACCATATTTGGAGATATTTTCAGAACTCGCATTATGTCGACAGCAGCAGTAGAAATTATTCTATATCTTACATAAGAACCAAGCTAGGAACGTTATGAGAGGAGACCTATAAAACAAAATATCAGAATAGTGGTCCTAACACTGATCGCGATGAGTCCTGGCAGAATGAAACAGTTGTATGATATCACTGCCATCTCAGATGAGCACTAGAAGGAGGAAACAGCTGTAGGATGTCCCTAACAACACTGGCGATGTGATCTTCTGTTAAGGTTACAATGTTTGTTGAAGTCATTTTTATTAAAACATGGGTCTAATGGGTCCGAATTGATTGCTCATATAAATCATGGTCAAGGTCATTCACCCACTCATGCTTCAGGTCAAATATCAGGTCTGTTTACATTTTGGTTATTGAGAAGAAGCCATAGAAATGAATAAGTCTATTTGACCCATGTGACCTTGAATGAAGGTCAAGTGCTTTCATTTGAAAAAACTTGGTGGCCCTTCACCCCAGCATGCTATGGACCTAATATCAAGTTCCTGGGCCTTTTGGTTATTAAAACAAAGTAGTGATTTGACCTCTGTGAACTTGAATTGGGGTCATGGTCATGGTCATTAATTTGAACAATATTGGTGGCCCTTCAATCTAGTATACTACAGGCCTAATGTAATGTCTCTGATGTTTAAAGAGTTCATCTTATTTGACCTCCATGACCTTGAATTAAGTCAAGGTCGTTGATTTGATTAACTTGGTGGCCCTTTAACATAGCATGCAACAGACCCAATATAGAATTCCTTGGTCTGTTGGTGGTATTTACTAGAAGTCTTATAAATAGCCTAATTGCACCATTTGACCTTTAATGTTAGTCTACAAAATATGTAGGTCATTTATTTGAACAAACTTAGTGACCCTTCATTTCAGCATGCTACATACCTAATATGAAGTCTCTGGACCTCACGGTTATTGTGAAGATGTCTTTTGATGAGTTTAGGCTATTTGACCCTTATGACCTTGACTGTTGGTCAAGGTTGTTCATTTGAATTAACTTGGAAGCCCTTTACCCTAGCATGCAACAGACCCTATATCAAGTCTGTGGGTATCCGAGTTTTTGACAAGTTGTTAACTATGTTAGCGTTTCTGACCCATGTGACCTTAAATGTTGGTCTAAGTAATTCATTAGATCAAACTTGGTAGCCTTTGATCCCAGCATGCTACAGGCCCAATATTAAGCCTCTTTGCATCCTGTTTGTTGAGAAGTTGTTTAGATGGAAAAATTGACACCAGAAGGCTGGCTGGCCGAGAGACAGGCGACTGACCACAGCATAAGTTCACTTGCCCTTTTAACAGGTGTGCTTACAAGTAAAAGGTTGAAAGATTAAATTGGAAATATGCAGTAAGAAATTATATGTCGATTTATTAATTTTCAAATATAACAATAACATAAAAGATGTTAACAAGTTTATCTATAATTCAAATTTAATTGGATTTTGAAAACAATAAAAGATAATGGTGAAATGACCAATCCCCAGTACCTTTACACAGTATGATTACTTCCTTACCTGTGTGAATCATCTCACTGAAGACATAAACACAGAGTTTGTATGATAATCTCGTGTTTATATTGTATTATTTACACAATTAAAATGAAATAAACTTAAATAATTTACATAATTACATGTATCAGGATCACCCTGTGTATATATATCTTGTAATACTAAAATAAACATATAACAGTGATTGTATAGTCATCATTTTCATATAAAGCGTTTGCATGATTGTAGGCAATTAAAAAAGCTTGATAAGGAATATTAAGGGCTCAAACTTGGCCAATCATATAAAAATTACAACCACACATTAATCTTAGTAAACTGGTTAATTAACTGGCCGATCGTTTACTGATGTGACCAATGTATTCTCGTTTCTCTCTCATAACTGATAAATCACTTCTGTAGCTCTCACATATGAGCTGCTGGAGCTTTCACCTGCCACTGTCTTGGGCTGGAATTCATTCCATTGTATTTTCCACAAATGAGGATCCGAGGAATGGATTATTCCTGCTGGAATTTATCCGGAATACCATCTCATAGGGATATGGAAGTTCCATACTTGAAGCTTTATCTAGTTCCTCCATCTGTATATAAACATTATTACATGAACTATGTGCATATCATAGATATACAGACAAAGACATATTTAATTTTATACTGTTAGACAATAATAAACAAGAGGCTCAACAGGCCTGAATAACTCACCTGGTACAGTACTTGATCATTACCTTTTGATGTAGACAAAAATCAAACTTATTTAAACAATGTTCAATGACTATAAGCCAAAAACTCCAAACAAAAGAACATTTGACAGATCTTTGTTAAGATTATTGTTTTACCAAAAAAAGTTCAAATGTTTTTATGGAGACGTCAAAATGTGGAAAAAGTCTGATGATCTAAAAGTACATTGTACTGATAAAGAAAGGCACATCTAAAGTATTAGTTTTGTTGTAACAAATGTTGACAGTACTCATCCTAACATATAGTACACACCTCCTCCTTGGTAAGAGTCCATCCTGTACTAGCTCCCATGTTGTCCTCCAACTGTTTGATCGAGGTGGCGCCGATTATCACTGCTGATACCACATTCTTCTGAAGGAGCCATCTTAACGCCACCTGGGGTACACTTTTACCTTCAAACAAGATCATTCACTGTAAACATGGACAGACAAACTATTTCTCTGTGTTTTTATTGAAAAAAATTTATGCTATATAACAATACTGGTCTTTAAAAATCTTATTTTTGTCATTTGTATCATAGTCTAAGGAAAGATAACTCAAACATCTGTATATTTGTCTTGATACCTTATCCTGATTCACAGAACCATTTTTGCAGTTTAGCTTGATGACTTGGATAAGAAAATCAGAAGATGTTTGCTGATTATATGGACCTATTTTAATTTGTTCCGCTGAGCCACTAATACCTTGATACATTATTGACGGCCTCAATCATACAAGCAAATGTAGTTTGAAAGGGAAGTTTGTTGTGGATAAATGACAAGCTTATTACCATGGTTCTTTGCTGCTTTATTCATGGTGTCTATAAGGTTCCAGTAAAAATCGTTATCTTCATACTTGCTCCATGCTGGACTGCTCTGATATGTTCTATCTGACTCCTTCTCAGCTACAAAGCCAATTCTGGATCCATCACTGGCAGGTTTAGTCCCACGCTGGAACTTTCCTGTTAATAACCCTCTAAACAACAAAGTCATAAATAAGTGAAGTTAAGTATTTGTATGTATATATATAGTGACATATTAGTTAAGTTAGTAATGAAATTTCTACACAGCATTAACTAACATAAAGAAACAGAAAGAATATAAGTACAGAGTACAATAGCTGGGCTTCATTGTTAAAGATTAAGCTTTTGAAAGATTAAAATGTCTGTTTCAGTCACGTACATTTTCAGCCCTATTCTCTCTTTTGTAAGCAGACTCAATAGATCAGTTTCAGCAACATACTACCTCATATATATGTCTCCTATGTTTGAATCAGAGTGTTTTTTCTTAATTAGTTATCTTAAAATGAAACATTTTTGTTTTTAAGGTACTATTTGTGTTCAACTTTTATGAAATAAGTAGATTTCAAATCATAAGACATTTTTTTGCAGATTTCAAAAAGGACTTTCCTATAATATTTGGCAGGCAAATAAGTTTTACTATTCAAAGTACCATAGACAAAAGAGTTTGCTGCAAAGAAGAAACCGGGGCCCAGTTTCATCAACATTCTTTTACTTAATAAGTCCCTTAACTTTAAATTTTCAAAGGAAAGCATTAAAGAATTAAAGAACCAGCATTTAGTACAGGTCATTATCAGGTTTCTGTGACTCTTGGTTATGGAAAAGAATTTTTTCAAATATTTTAGCATATTTGACCCCTGTGTTGTTTAATGTAGGTCGAGTCATTTATTTGTACAATCTAACTGGTAGCCCTTTACCACAGCATCTACAGACCGAATAGCAGGTCTCTGATCCTCTTGTTTATTGAGGAGATGTACATGTTGTTTAAGGGAAAATTTGACATCAGACAGACAGACGAGGGATACAGCACCATGGCATGAGCCAAAAAGAGGCTCCATGGGCCTTAACCATCACCTGAGCTTAAAATATTTTTTACCCTTTTTTACCCCGCCCATCAGCAGCTCCGGGTCAAGAGTGCAAACATTGGATACCATCGAACTACCATCAACAACTGCTAATTCTAACCAAGTTAGAATGATTCCAAATTAAATCTAACGGACAATAGTCAAATATGGGATTTCCTTTTATAAACTACAGTAAAGTTGAACTCCTTAAGACCCTTCCATCTATAAAGAGTATTTGATTTTACCTTATTTCGGTGCTGAGAAGAAGATTTTTGAAATTTCAATTAATTTAACCCTTTTGGCCCAGCCCATCAGCCCAGGGGGTCAGTCAGGGCCAATATGAGCATGCCATCAAACTGTCCCTCCAATGCTTATAATGTTAACCAAGTTAGAATGAATTGTAATAGAAATAAAACAAATGATAGTCACAAAATGTAATTTCCCCATATAAACTACAGTAAAGTTTACCTCCTCCCCAGGGGCAAACATGAAACCCAAGGGTCATGAAATTCCCAAATACGGTAATGCACTTAAAGACGTTGACACTTCCATCTCTGAAGAGTATTTCATCTACCTATTTGAGTCTTTTTTGATTTTTGAAAGTTCAGTCAATTTGATCCTTTTTGGCACCACCCTTCAGTCCCCTGGGGGTGGGGGCCAATATAATTCACAATTTTTTATCTTGGGCCAAAATTTTCAGCAAAATTTAATATTGGTTCAGGGGTTTCTAAGTTGAAAATGTAAATTGTTTACAGTGCACGATGGACAGACAACACACAACAGATGATGCCAGACAAAAGGAAATCGCAATAGGTCCACTGAGACTTCTTCTCAGGTGACCTAAACATTCTGAGCACAGGTTATTTTCTTGAATTCAATAATGCTATCCTATGGAAAATTACCACAAATTAAGGAACTTTAATGAAGCCTGGCCAGATTAGCCAACAATACAGAACAGAGCATACCCTTTGAGTGGGCTCCAGGGCAGTACACCGACACCCTCATTCTTACAAACCTGGAACTCTTCCCATTCGGGGTGACGGCATAACAGACTGTATTGTTGCTATCAACATTAAAATAGTGTAAACTTAATTAAAACACATGCATAGAGGTATTTTAAGGACAGATCTAGAAATCAACATATGTCCGCAGAGTTTATTCTGCAGCCATCGCCACATATCATTTTACAACATGGAAAATGAACCCATTATTTCAGAAAGTCAATTCAAATAATACAGAAGGACTCCATTTAATCTAAAAAATAACCCTATTTTTTGAAATACCTAGTGCAAAGCACCAATAACAGGAAAAGGGTTATTTACATACATTTATGACTACAGTGACAAGTGAGAAACATTCTGATTACAATCCTCTACCATGGCCATGTTTGCAACATGTTTCGCCTGAACAAAGCAACAAACACAGGATTTCAATCAGATTATGGCTACATAGTAATAAGTGCAAGAAGCATAATTTACTCAGTGTTGAGTACAGGAGACATATTCCTCTTTATTGGTAAAAAAAGAGAGTCGTAAGTAAACATAATCATTACAATTACAGGTAAATGTCTACCTTTTACCGAGTATATAGGAGGCCTATATTGGTATGTACATAGATATTCAACTTGTTCATGCTGGTCATAAAATTGAAATTGCCCATTCCAAATGCAAAATGATATCTTTTTGTCCCAAATTTTATCTAAAATTTCCAATTGGAAAATGTGAAAAACAAGAGGCTCATGGGCCTTAACGGTCACCTGAGATTTGAAATATTTCAGTTAATTTAATTGACCCTTTTTGGCCCCACCCATCAGCCCCTGGGGGTCAGTCAGGGCCAATATGTGCATGCCATCAAACTGTCATCCCATTTAAGACCCTTCCATCTATGAAGAGTTTTGATTCCCTCATATCTGAGAGTAGAGAAGAAGATTTTTGAAATTTCAGTCAATTTGACACATTTTAGCCCCGCCCATCAGCATTGAATTTGGTTCAGGTGTTTTGGAGAAGAAGTCGAAAATGTAAATTGTTTACGGATGCATGACGGACGACAGATGACGCACGACGACGGACAAAAGGCGATTAGAATAGTTAATAAAAAGTTATGTTAAAGTTTGTACACTTAGTGTTATCAAGTATTGATATTTTCCAATTTTTCCTTAAAACTAAATTTCCCGATTTCAAGGCCCTAACCCAATTCCAAAAAAGTTTAAAAACAATTAAATCACTTTAATCAGATTGAAAGAGTACCTGTAGTCCTATGATGGAGTTGATCCCCATGGCCTCAGCTTTATCAACAATCTTCTGCATCTGCCAGCCTATGACATTACAGACGCCCACATAGCGAACCTTGCCACACTTGACCAGGTCGTCGAGGGCCCTAAGGGTTTCCTCTATAGGTACAGCCGAGTCCCAACCATGAGTCTACAATGTCACATTTATTTAAAATTATAAGGACACGCACAACCAAATAATTTACTGTATGTTATTACTAGCGACTCCATCATTCATTCGCTTGTTTTAAGTTCAAATGCTGTGAAATGTATATCAAATTAAAGTTTTTTTTATCGGATAAATGTTATTGTATAGGTACCTTGTAACAAATTTGTCTGAATTTTTGACCAAGTACCTTGTAACAAATTTGTCTGAAAGTTTGACCAAGTAGTACCTTGTAACAAATTTGTCTGGATGTTTGACCAGGTACCTTGTAACAAATTTGTCTGAATATTTGATCAGGTACCTTGTAACAAATTTGTCTGAATATTTGATCAGGTACCTTGTAACAAATTTGTCTGAATGTTTGACCAAGTAGTACCTTGTAACAAATTTGTCTGGATGTTTGACCAGGCAGGTACCTTGTAACAAATTTGTCTGAATATTTGACCAGGTACCTTGTAACAAATTTGTCTGAATATTTGATCAGGTACCTTGTAACAAATTTGTCTGAATGTTTGACCAAGTAGTACCTTGTAACAAATTTGTCTGGATGTTTGACCAGCTGGCAGGTACCTTGTAACAAATCTGTCTGAATGTTTGACCAGGTACCTTGTAACAAATTTGTCTGAAAGTTTGACCTCAGTGAAGTACCTTGCAACAAATTTGTCTGAATGTTTGACCAGGTACCTTGTAACAAATTTGTCTGAAAGTTTGACCTCAGTGAAGTACCTTGCAACAAATTTGTCTGAATGTTTGACCAGGTACCTTGTAACAAATTTGTCTGAACGTTTCACCAGGCATATACCTTCTAACAAATTTGTCTGAATGTAGGGTTTTTTGTTAATACAGTCATACTTGTTTGTCAGTTTTATCATATGTACATTTCTGGACTAAATCTTGATTGACCTGCAGATATAAAAATTAAAAGGCTTTAAAAGACTTTAGTCGATGCTCTTCTGAAAGGTGTGTAAAATTACTGAAATTGGTAAAAGGTTAAATTCGCAAAACAAATCAATTGTAATTATATGCGTGATTACCTGGTAAAGGTCAATGTAGTTTGTTTGTAGACGGCGGAGACTGTCCTCGCACATCTGTAGGATATGACGTCGGCTCAGACCAATGTCATTTGGACCTGGTCCCATAGTAGCACGCACTTTTGTTGCTATGATAAGACTATCCCGTTTTTGTCTGAAATATTTACATGTATACTAGAGAGGAAGTACATGTATACAAAAGTGGAAGTACACGTATACTAGAAGGGAAGTACACGTATACTAGAGAGGAAGTACATGTATACTAGAGGGTAGTACATGTATACTAGAGAGGTAGTACATGTATACTACAGGGGAAGTACACGTATACTAGAGGGGTAGTAAATGTATACTAGAGGGTAGTACATGTATACTAGAGGGGTAGTACATGTATACTAGAGGGGTAGTACATGTATACTAGAGGGGTAGTACATGTATACTAGAGGGGTAGTACATGTATACTAGAGGGTAGTACATGTATACTAGAGGGGTAGTACATGTTACTAGAGGGTAGTACATGTATACTAGAGGGGGAAGTACATGTATAGTAGAGGGGAAGTACATGTATACTAGAGGGGTAGTACATGTATACTAGAGAGGTAGTACATGTATACTAGAGAGGTAGTACATGTATACTAGAGGGGTAGTACATGTATACTAGAGGGTAGTACATGTATACTAGAGAGGAAGTACATGTATACTAGAGGGGAAGTACATGTATACTAGAGGGGAAGTACATGTATACTAGAGAGGAAGTACATGTATACTAGAGAGGAAGTACATGTATAATAGAGGGTAGTACATGTATACTAGAGGGGTAGTACATGTATAATAGAGGGTAGTACATGTATACTAGAGGGGTAGTACATGTATACTAGAGGGTAGTACATGTATACTAGAAGGGTAGTACATGTATACTAGAGAGGAAGTACATGTATACTAGAGAGGAAGTACATGTATAATAGAGGGTAGTACATGTATACTAGAGGGGTAGTACATGTATACTAGAGGGTAGTACATGTATACTAGAGGGGAAGTACATGTATACTAGAGGGGAAGTACATGTATACTAGTGATGAAGTACATGTATACTAGAGGGTAGTACATGTATACTGGAGGGAAGTACATGTATACTAGAGGGTAGTACATGTACTAGAGGGGAAGTAAGTATACCGGGGGAAGTAATGTATATGAGGCTAGTAGAGAACTGAAGTTTACTGTATAAGGGGAGTACATGTATAATAAGGGAGTACATGTATACTAGAGGGAGTATGTATAAGAGGGAATAGTAAATAGAGGTAGTACATGTATCAGAGGGAAGTAATGTATAATAGAGGGTAAAGGTCATACTAGAGGGTAGTACATGTATAGAGGGAGACATGTATACTAGAGGGAGTACTGTAAGGAGAACGTAACATGGGGAATATACTAGAGGGTAGTACATGTAACAGATGGGTATACATGTATATAAGGGGTAGTACATGTATACTAGATGGTAGTACATGTATACTAGAGGGGAAGTACATGTATACTAGAGAGGAAGTACATGTATACTAGAGGGTAGTACATGTATACTAGAGGGGTAGTACATGTATACTAGAGGGGTAGTACATGTATACTAGAGGGGTAGTACATGTATACTAGAGGGTAGTACATGTATACTAGAGGGGAAGTACATGTATACTAGAGAGGAAGTACATGTATACTAGAGGGGAAGTACATGTATACTAGAGGGTAGTTCATGTATATGAAATGGGAAGTACATGTATACTAGAGGGTAGTTCATGTATATGAAATGGGAAGTACATGTATACTAGAGGGGTAGTACATGTATACTAGAGGGGTAGTACATGTATACTAGAGGGTAGTACATGTATACTAGAGAGGTAGTACATGTATACTAGAGGGGTAGTACATGTATACTAGAGGGGTAGTACATGTATACTAGAGGGGTAGTACATGTATACTAGAGGGGTAGTACATGTATACTAGAGGGTAGTACATGTATACTAGAGAGGAAGTACATGTTACTAGAGGGTAGTACATGTATACTAGAGAGGAAGTACATGTATACTAGAGGGGAAGTACATGTATACTAGAGAGGAAGTACATGTATACTAGAGGGGAAGTACATGTATACTAGAGGGGAAGTACATGTATAATAGAGGGTAGTACATGTAAACTAGAGGGTAGTACATGTAAACTAGAGGGTAGTACATGTATACTAGAGGTAGTACATGTATACTAGAGGGTAGTACATGTATACTAGAGGGGAAGTACATGTATACACTGTACTAGAGGGTAGTACATGTATACTAGAGGGTAGTACATGTATACTAGAGGGGTAGTACATGTATACTAGAGGGTAGTACATGTATACCAGAGGGGAAGTACATGTATACTAGAGAGGAAGTACATGTATACTAGAGAGGAAGTACATGTATACTAGAGGGTAGTTCATGTATATGAAATGGGAAGTACATGTATACTAGAGGGTAGTACATGTATACTAGAGGGGTAGTACATGTATACTAGAGGGTAGTAAATGTATACTAGAGGGGTAGTACATGTATACTAGAGGGGTAGTACATGTATACTAGAGGGGAAGTACATGTATACTAGAGGGGAAGTACATGTATACTAGAGGGGTAGTACATGTATACTAGAGGGGAAGTACATGTATACTAGAGGGGTAGTACATGTATACTAGAGGGGTAGTACATGTATACTAGAGGGGTAGTACATGTATACTAGAGGGGTAGTACATGTATACTAGAGGGTAGTACATGTATACTAGAGGGGTAGTACATGTATACTAGAGGGTAAGTACATGTATAGTAGAGGGTAGTACATGTATACTAGAGGGAAGTACATGTATACTAGAGGGTAGTACATGTATACTAGAGGGGAAGTACATGTATACTAGAGGGTAGTACATGTATACTAGAGGGGTAGTACATGTATACTAGAGGGTAGTACATGTATACTAGAGGGTAGTACATGTATACTAGAGGGGTAGTACATGTATACTAGAGGGGTAGTACATGTATACTAGAGGGGTAGTACATGTATACTAGAGGGTAGTACATGTATACTAGAGGGTAGTACATTATACTAAGGGTGTACTAAGGTATCATGTATACTAGAGGGTAGTATTAGGGGAGTACTGTCTAGAGGGTAGTACATGTATACTAGAGGAGTACATGTATACTAGAGGGGAGACATGTACACTAGAGGGTATAATGTACTAGAGGGTAGACATGTATACTAAGGGGAAACTGTATACTTAGGGGAGAGCAAGTAATATACAGGAAGTATATAGAGGGGGTAGTACATGTATACTAGAGGGGTAGTACATGTATACTAGAGGGGTAGTACATGTATACTAGAGGGTAGTACATGTATACTAGAGGGTAGTACATGTATACTGCGAGCAGTCATGTATATAGAGGGTTAGTCATGTTTCTAGAGGGGTACATGTATCTAGAGGAAGTCATGTAACAAGTGGAGTACATGATATAGAGGTAGTCATGTATAATTTGGGGTAGTACATGTTACTGAGGGGTAGTTACAGTACTAAGAGGGGAAGTACATGTACTACTAGAAGAAGGGGTAGTACATGTATACTAGAGGGGTAAGTAACATGTAGACTAGAAGGGGTAAGTACAATGTAATACGAGAGAGGGTAGTACATGTATACTAGAGAGGATAGTACATGTAAGACTAGCAGAGGGAAGTACAATGTATACTAGAGGGTAGTACATGATATACTAAGAGGAGGTAGTACATGTATACTATAGGGGTAAGTACATGTTATACTAGAGAGGAAGTAACATGTATACGAGAGGGGTAAGTTACATGTATACTAGAGGGGTAAGGTACATGTATAATAGAGGGTAGTACATGTATACTAGAGGGGGAGTACATGTATACTAGAGGGGTAAGTACATGTATACTAGAGGTAGTACAATGTATACTAGAGGGGAAGTACATGTATACTAGAGGGTAGTACATGCATACTAGACGGGGGAAGTACATGTATACTAGAGAGGTAGTACATGTATAGTAGAGGGTAGTACATGTATACTAGAGAGGTAGTACATGTATACTAGAGGGGAAGTACATGTATACTAGAGAGGGAAGTACATGTATACTAGAGGGGAAGTACATGTATACTAGAGGGGTAGTACATGTATACTAGAGGGGTAGTACATGTATACTAGAGGGGTAGTACATGTATACTAGAGGGGTAGTACATGTATACTAGAGGGGAAGTACATGTATACTAGAGAGGGTAGTACATGTATACTAGAGGGGGGAAGTACATGTATACTAGAGGGGTAGTACATGTATACTAGAGGGTAGTACATGTATACTAGAGGGTAGTACATGTATACTAGAGAGGTAGTACATGTATACTAGAGGGGTAGTACATGTATACTAGAGGGGTAGTACATGTATACTAGAGGGGAAGTACATGTATACTAGAGGGGAAGTACATGTATACTAGAGGGGTAGTACATGTATACTAGAGGGTAGTACATGTATACTAGAGGGGTAAGTACATGTATACTAGAGGGGTAGTACATGTATACTAGAGGGTAGTACATGTATACTAGTAGGAGGTAGTACATTATACTAGAGGGTAGTACATGTATACTAGAGGGGTAGTACATGTTATACTATGAGGGTAGTACATGTATACTAGAGTGGTAAGTACAATGTATATGCTAGAGAGGGGGTAGGTACATGTATACGAGAGGGAAAGTACATGTTATAGCTAGAGGGTAGTTACATGTATACGTAGATGAGGAAGTACATGTAATACTAAGAGGGTAGTACATGTATACTAGAGGGGTAAGTACATGTATACTAGAGGGTAGTAAAGGTATACTAAGAGGGGTAGTACATGTATACTAGAGGGTAAGTACAGGTATAACTAGAGGGTAGTACAATTGTAATACTAAGACGGGGTAAGTACAATGGTAATACTAGAGGGGTAGTACATGTAGTACGAAGAAGGGAAGTTTATAACAGAGAGTGTATACATGTAATACTAGAGTGGGGCAGTACATGTATACTAGAGGGGTAGTACATGTATATTAGAGGGGCTAGTAACATGTATAGCTAGATGAGGTAGTACATGTATAACTAGAGGGGTAGTACATGTAGACTTAGAGGAGTATGTACATGTAATACTAGGAGGGTAGTACATGTATACTAGAGGGTAGTACATGTATACTAGAGGGTAGTACATGTATACTAGAGGGGAAGTACATGTATACTAGAGGGGAAGTACATGTATACTAGAGGGTAAGTACATGTATACTAGAGGGGTAGTACATGTATACTAGAGAGGTAGTACATGTATACTAGAGGGTAGTACATGTATACTAGAGAGGAAGTACATGTATACTAGAGGGTAGTACATGTATACTAGAGGGGAAGTACATGTATACTAGAGAGGTAGTACATGTATACTAGAGGGGTAGTACATGTATACTAGAGGGAAGTACATGTATACTAGAGAGGTAGTACATGTATACTAGAGAGGTAGTACATGTATACTAGAGGGGTAGTACATGTATACTAGAGGGTAGTACATGTATACTAGAGGGTAAGTACATGTATACTAGAGGGTAGTACATGTATACTAGAGGGGTAGTACATGTATACTAGAGGGGAAGTACATGTATACTAGAGGGTAGTACATGTATACTAGAGGGTAGTACATGTATACTAGAGGGGAAGTACATTGTATACTAGCGGGGAGTACATGTATACTAGGGGGAAGTACATGTATACTATGAGGGAAGTAATGTAACAGAGGTTAGTACATGTATATAGAGGGGAAGGTACAGGTAGACTAGAGTGTACATGTATACTAGAGAGGACAGTACAGTTTATATAGAGGGGTAGTACATGTCTACTAGAGGGTAGTACATGTATACTAGAGGGGTAGTACATGTATACTAGAGGGGAGTACATGTATACTAGAGGGTAGTACATGTATACTAGAGGGGTAGTACATGTATACTAGAGGGGTAGTACATGTATACTAGAGAGGTAGTACATGTATACTAGAGGGGGGAAGTACATGTATACTAGAGAGGTAGTACATGTATAGTAGAGGGTAGTACATGTATACTAGAGAGGTAGTACATGTATACTAGAGGGGTACATGTATACTAGGGTTATTTTTATTAAGGGTAGTACTGTATATAGAGGGTAGTACTTTTTACTAAGGTAGTAATTTTAGAGGGAGTACTGTATATAGAGGAGTATATGTATGTAAGGGTAGTACTGTATATAGAGGGTATTAATTATACTAGAGGGTAGTACTGTATATAGTAGTTATTAGTAGATGGTAGTATGTTATCTAGAGGTTTACATGTATTAGGGGTAGTCATGTATTAAGAGTAGTCTGTGATATTAGGGTTAATGTATACTAGAGTAAACATGTATAGCTAAAGGGGTTAATGTATTAGTTATGTAAAGTGTTTAATTGGTTATGTATCAGAGGGTAGTATCTATACTAGAGGGAATACATGTTTACTATAGTAATTATATAATGGGTTACATTTAATTGAGGGGTAGTAATTTTTAATGGGAGTATGTTATGAGGGAAGTAATTATACTATGGGATTTATATAGAGGGTAGTATTTAGGATGTAATTGTTTATATGGTTTACTGATAGAGGGTAGTACATGTCTAAGGGAGTTACTGATTCTTAGATTCTTAAGGGTAGTACATGTATACAGTATGAGTACTGTATACTAGAGGGTTATTATACTGAGGGTTGTACATGATCTAGGGTAGTACAGTATCTAGGGGATACATGTTTAAGGTTGTAGTACTATGATGCTGAAATATCATGTATACTATAGTCATGTACTAGATGGTATATGTATAGTATGGGGAAGTACATGTTATAGAAGGAGTACATGTATATAGAGGTTAGTACATTATTAGTGTAGTAATGTTACTAGAGGGTAGTACATTTATAGGGTATGTATCTAGAGGTAGTACATGTTAAATAGAGGGTAGTACATGTATACTAGAGGGAGTACATGTATCTAGGGAATAATTTTAACTAGAGGGTAGTACTGTATGTGGGTATGTTTAATAGAGTGATTCATTTACTAGAGGGGTTACTGTATTAAGGGTGTCATTATCTAAATGGATATGTATTATAGGTGAATTATATGATGAAGTACTGTTAAAGGTATGTAACATGTATACTAGAGGTAGTACATTTACGGGGTATAGTATATATGATGTAGTATTTATACTAGGGTGTAATTTTAAGGGGTAATTTATGAGGAATATGTTTAGAGGGGAAGTAATTACTAAGGGTATACTGTTATAGGGAGTACATGTAATTAGAGGAGTAATGTACTGAGGGGTAGTAATGTATACTAAGGGAATAATTTACTAGAGAGGTATTATCTAAGGGAGTATTATATGGGTGATCTGTATACTGGAGGGTTAGTATGTATATAAGGTAGTACATGTATATAGAGGGGTATACATGTATCTAGAGGGTATACTTAACTTAGAGGGAAGTACTGTATTTAGGGTATTATACTAAGAGGTAGTAATGATTTTAAGGGTAGTATGTTATACTAGAGGGGTATACATTTTAGGAATATGTTATGGTACATGTTGTAAGTGGAGTACATGTATATTGAAGGAAGTACATGTATACTAGAGGGGTATAATGTATACTAATGAGTATCATGTATTAGAGAGGTATACATGTATACTAGAGGGGATGTTTAAGGGTTATGTACTAGAGGGAAATACATTATAGAATAGGAGTAGTGATAGTAAGGGTTATTATGATGGTTAGTACATTTATAGGGGAAGTACATGTATACTTAGAGGTGAGTACATGACTAGAGGGAAGTACATGTATAAGGGGGTCTGTTACTATGGAAGTACATGTAACTATAGGGATGTAATGTATTAGGGGTATACATGTATACTAAGGAGAATGTATACTAGAGAGATCTGTTACTAGGGGTAGTACATGTTAAGGGGTAACTGTTACTAGGGTAGTAATGATCTTAGAGGGTAGTATTGTAATAAGTAGGTACATGTACTAGGTAGTGTTACGGATGGAAGTATGAATACTGTTATGTATATAAGGAGTACTGTATACTAAGGGGTGTACTGTATACTAGTTTATATACTGATACTAGAGGGAAGTATGTTTAAGGACAGTAATGGTATAGGGTATATGTTATATGAGTAAGTTTATACAGTGATTTGAACATTTTTCTGGGGTAGTATCGATAGTAAGGGATATGTTAATGGTTTATCATGTCTATTAGATGGGTATAAATTTATTTAGGAGTATATTTAATGAGGTAGTTATGTGTCTAGATTTTACGTTTAACTAATTTTTGAAATCTGTTAACGTTATGTGTGTATATTTTGTAAAATCGTAAGGAGTATGCTTTTCTTGGGTGTCATTATGTAATAAGGATTACGATTTTGGTGATAATAAATTTAATTAAGGTTGTTAATGGTTATTATGATCTATTAGTGATTTTAGTATTGACTGTTATGTTATTAGTATCTATTAGTGATTGTATGACTGATTAGGATTAGTGATCTATTAGTGATTTAGTGATCTGTTTTGGTTTTTAGTGATCTATAGTGATTTGTAAGGTATCTGTTTATGGTTTTATGTTATTAGTGATTGTAAGGTTTTATGTTTTAGTGATTATGTTATTAGTGATTATTTATGGGGATTGATCAGTTATGATTTGTAGTATCTGTTAATGGTTTATTAGTGATTTGTAGTAGTGTTTAGTAGGTATTGTTATCATGGTGCTTAGGTTTAAGTGATCGTTAAGTTTATTTAGGATTGAAGTGATCTGTTATGGTTATAGTGTATTATATTGTAGTGATCGTTAATGGTTTATAGTGATCTATTAGTGATTTGTAGTGATTGTTAATGGTTTATAGTGATATTATGATTGTAGGATTTTTTGGGTTATAGTGTCTATAGTTTTGTAAGTGATCTGTTAATGGTTTATTAGTGATTATTAGTTTGTATGTGTTAAGTTAGTGATTTTAATGGTTAATGTTTATTATGTTTAGGATTTGTAGTATCTGTTAATGGTTTATTAGTTTATGTATTGTAAGTGATTGTTATGGTTTATTAGTATTGTTTAATTTTTATTGTTATTATGATTATAGTGATTTTAAGTGATCTGTTTATGGTTTATTAGTGACTTATGTTAATGATCTGTTAATGGTTTTAGTGATTTGTAATGATCTTTTATGGGTTATTAGTGATCTGATTAGTATGTATGTTAAGGTTTATGTTATAGTGATTTGTAAGTGATCTGTTAATGGTTTTTAGTTTAAGTATTCGTTAATGGTTTATTATGTTTAAGTGATCTTTAATGGTTTATTAGTATATGTTATTAGTGATTTTAAGTGATCTGTTAATGTTTAGATTAGTGTATTTGTAAGGTTTTATGGTTTTAGTGATCTTTAGTTTATTAAGTGATCTTTTAATGGTTTATTATGATCTTTATGTGTTAAGTATTTATGGTTTTAGTTATTATTAGTGATTTAATGGTTGATTATGGTTTGTGATTTGTTATGGTTTTATTAGTGATTTGTAAGTGTCTTTAGTGGTTGTTAGTGTATGCTTATGTTATTGACTGTAATGTTTTTTATGGTTTATTAGGATTTGTAAGTGATCTGTTAATGGTTTATTAGTGATTATTAGTGATTGTGTTTTATTTATTTGTGATCTGTTTAATGTTATTAGTGATGTTAATGGTTATTAGTGATTGGATTGTAAGTCTGTTAAGGTTATTTGTGATTTGTAAGTGTTTTAGTATAGTTATTTGTAGTGATTGTTAATGGTTTATTAGTGATTTGTAAGTGATCTGTTATGGTTTATTAGTGATTTGAAGTGTTTATTTTATTATGTGCATAATTTGTAAGTTATCTGTTAATGGTTTATTCATGATCTATGTGATTTGTAATGTGATCTGTTAATGGTTTATAGTGTATTTAATTGATTATTGGTTTTAGTATTAATGATTTAATGATCTGTTATGTTATTATGATCTATTAGTGATTTTAATGATCTTTATGGTTTAGTAATTTGGTTAATGTTATTATGATTGTATTAAGTTTTATTACTGTAATTTTAAGTTTATTAGTGATTTGTAAGTGATCTGTTAATGGTTTATTAGTGATTTGTAAATGATCTATTTATGGGTTATTAATGATCTAATAGTGATTTGTAAGTGATCTGTTAATGGTTTATTAGTGATCTATTAGTGATTTGTAAGTGATCTGTTAATGGTTTATTAGTGATTTGTAAGTGATCTGTTAATGGTTTATTAGTGATTTGTAAGTGATCTGTTAATGGTTTATTAGTGATGCATTAGCGATTTGTAAGTGACCTGTTAATGGTTTATTAGTGATGCATTAGCGATTTATAAGTAATCTGTTAATGGTTTATTAATGATTTGTAAGTGATCTGTTAATGGTTTATTAATGATCTTTTAATGGTTTATTAATGATCTGTTAATGGTTTATTAGTGATTTGCAAGTGATCTGTTAATAGTTTATTAGTGATCTATTAATGGTTGATTAGTGATTTGTAAGTGATCTGTTAATGGTTTATTAGTGATTTGTAAGTGATCTATTAATGGTTTATTAGTGATGCATTAGCGATTTGTAAGTGACCTGTTAATGGTTTATTAGTGATCTATTAGCGATTTGTAAGTGATCTGGGTTTGGTTTAGTATTAAGTGAATCTAGTGATAGGATTTATTGTATAGTATCTGTTACTGGTTATTGTGACCTAATATGGTTTTAGGTTGATGCATTATGCATTTGCAAAAGTGATCTGTGTTGACAGTATATTTAGGATGTCGTGGTATAGTTTATATGAAATTTTTTATGTTCATTAATGGATTTGACCGTGTCTGTTGTGGAAAAGTTGTAGAAGAGACTGTTAAATGGTCTAAGTGAAGTATGTTAGTAATAATCTGTAATTGTTTAGTAATTAATGGATCTCATATGATGTGATGATAGTGATTAGTTTCAAATTTAGGTTATATGATTTGATTCTGAGTTTATTGTACCTTTTAATATTAGTGACTAATGTTTATTATGATATTAGATTTGAAGTATCTGATGAGTATTTAAGTATCTGTTAATGGTTTATTAGTGATTTTAATTTAATTTGTATTTAATGTTAGGATGGTCGTTATATAGATTTAATGTGATCTGTTAATTATTATTCTAAATTTGTAATGATTAATTTAATGGTATTAAATTTTATTCACACATTGTTTGTACAGTACTTGTACTATGTGATTTATAATTACGATTTAAAGATCTGTATTTAGATCAAATAGTGTGCCTAAGGAGTCTGTTTAAAATATTAGTGATGTAATCTGATGGCGCTATTATCTGTATAATTTCCAGAATAGATACTTATTGATGGAATTTCATAAACTAATGTTAATAGTTTATCAATTTGTAATGATTTACGTATTAAATTAACTTAAATCAGTACATGTTCGCAGTTATATTTAGAAAAAACGGCGTATTTAAAACTAAAGTAAATTTGTTGGATTTTGGACCCTTTTGGTATTTTGGAGGAAGGATCCATTGTTTTTCCCTTTTTTTTCTTTTTCCTTTCCAAAAGGTTTAAGTGTAAGGGAAAGGGAAAGGGGATTCTTTATTGGGTTTTTAAGTATTTAAGGTTTTTGATTGTGATAAATTATTTTTTGGTTTTATTTGTGTTCAAAATTTTTTTGGGGGCTAGCCATTAAACGTTGTTTAATTTTTGAAAAACTGTTAAACAAAATAATTTAAAATTTTTAGGTTTTTGGAAAATTTGGGCGTTTAGTGGAAAAGGGATTTTAAAGATTGTAAAGTTTTTAAAATTTGATTGTAAAAGGGTTTTTTTTTTGTGTTTCCCCTTATTATTTTAAAATAATGGCAACCCAAAAAACCCACAAAGCCAATTTTTCCTTAAAAAAAAATTTTTTTTGGGAACGGGAAAATTCAATTTTTTTAAAAATTGAAAAAAAACTTTTGATGGGGGGGGGGGGGGGGGGGGGGGGGGGGGGGGGGGGGGGGGGGGGGGGGGGGGGGGGGGGGGGGGGGGGGCCCCCCCCCCCCCCCCCCCCCCCCCCCCCCCCCCCCCCCCCCCCCCCCCCCCCCCCCCCCCCCCCCCCCCCCCCCCCCCCCCCCCCCCCCCCCCCCCAAAGACAAAGGGGAGGGTTTTTTTTTTTTTAAATTTTTTTAAAAAATTTTTTTTAAATTTTAAAACCCTTTAAAACCCGGGGTGGGGCCGTTTGGAAAAAAAAATTTATTAAAAAGGGGGGAATTTCCAAAAAAGGTTTTTTTTAAAAGTTGAAAAATCCAAGTGCAGACTGCATGTCTACAAACCTCTATTGCGGAAGTTTTCCCAAACGTCATTGTTCCAAGGCATATATTGGACACTTTGAGTCCCGACTTGCCGAGGAAACGGTATGCCACTTGTGGTGTTGCACCTGCCATGTTGCTTTGCTGCGTACGTCACTTAAAAAGCTGATAGTGATAGCGAAGGACTCTGAACAGAAGGACACGGGGATGTCTCAAAAGGTAACTTGTAAGATTTATAGATTATAGAAGCTAAATTTGTGTGTGCTGACATGACAGTCTGAGACATTATGTTCGCATTTTCCAAATGCAACTGTGTCAGTTTCGGACTATACCACCAATTATATGTGAATAAGGTCTAGCTCTATTCCAATACGTTGTTTCAATTTCATTCATGCTAAAACATAAGATGGACGACACCTAAAACCGAAAGTACAAACTAACAGTTGGATACGGACATACATTTTCCGAAATTAAAGAAAGAGAACCGTTCATTAAGTTTGGAACAGGGAATGGCAGTGTAAAGATTAGAGAAATCAAACGTTTTGATAGAACCCCCCCCCCCCCCCCCCCCCCCCCCCAACATTTTCGCATGTACAAGATTGACCCAAAGGTCATTGGATTTCTTGTGAATCCACATTCATTAATTTAACTAATGTTGTCAGCAGCACTGGAAAGCGATTATTCCACCACATGCCAGTATTGTGTTAGTCTCACCCTTACACCATGTCTGTCATGTATAGGAAACTCGGGCTTTAAGTATTGTGAGGGAATCATCTATGATTTCTGACGATTATTTTTATAACAATAATTACATCATTAAGGATTCCGAGGTGCAATGAAAGGGAGTCATGATGTAGTTATAACATTAACGAGTGGTGACATTTATAAAGTGATATACATATACAAAGGTTTTATTTTATAGATGAAAATTCAAGTCTAACACTAAATTACTTAGATTCTGCCAATATTTTATTTCGTGAATGATATATATACCTCTTCAGACATATAAAGCAAATAAGGGACATATAGAGGTTTTATTTTATAGATGAAAATATTAATTCCAATAAAAGTCCAATACTGTTAATAACTTTTAGATTTTGCAAATACTTTATTTTACGAAAATTTGTCTTCAGACATGTGTAGCAGGCCGGGTTTTAATTGTAAAAACTGTACATAGTTGTATGGTCGCCTTCTAGCTTCCGTAGAGCGGCGGACAAGTAAGCCGAGAGTCGTGGGTTCGATCCCGGCTGGCTGCACACTACTACTCCTTGAACTTTTACACATGTAACCCACTGGTAAATTAATTACTAGCTGCAATTATACCACTCGGCTAGGGAGATCTTCCTTAATTAGCTCGATCAGCTGAGCATAAGAATTAAGTAAGCAAGAGGTCCCAGGTTTGATCCCTATTGGAGGCAGTGATTTAAATTTAATTAATCATGCGTTCTGTTACATTTACATGAAGACTACACCACAAAATACATGATTTCGCAAACGCAGATCTGTCGTCTAGAAACGACTGAAAAGTCACAAATCAGATGAACCTAAGAGTCATATGGACTCTAACAGGACTCCTATATATCAATATCCTTTCCAGCTTTATATTTGTAGCACTCATCTGGGGTAATAAAATGTCAGAATCTACCCAGGAAGGGTTTTTGGAAAAATCATCAATATCAGTCCTATTACACTGTACATGTATTTAGAGTGTTATGTCGGGCTGCAGTTGCTGTGTCAGATGCTATTATTCAAATACAGATATCTGAATGAACGAGGTAAAAACTGTAATTGATATTACGGTTAGCCACTTGGGTATTTACCAATTTAATCCAGATACCTTGATTTGAGTCAGATATATCTCTTATCAAATAGAGATATTATATCTCTATCAAGATATATGTATCTCTATTTAAATAGAAATATTATATCTCTATAAAGATATATCTGCATTTAAAGTAGAGACATTTGTATTCTATATAGAGGAATTTTCTATTAAATACTGATATCTGTATTTAGCTTTTTGAATTGAAGATATCTAGACTTAAAATATAGATATCTCCATTTTAAATACAGACATCTCTAATTATGGAATAGATACAGCTATCTGAATTAGAAAGAGAGATACATGTACCTGTATTTAGAGATATCTGCAGTATTTTAAAAACAGAGATATCTGTATTTAGATACAGATACTTATCCTCGTTTCAAATAGAGATATCTAAAGATATATATGAATTAAATACCTGGTAGATAAACCCTATCACTTTGCCATATGGTGATAGTCAAGTGGAGAGAATCAGATTACTGTATAATTTAGGCCAGAACTAACATGAATTTCCATTTAGGCTTATAGTGGTAAAATATCTTTTTCCTACATCAATGAACATCACCAATGCATGACACTTGCTCACTTTTGGCCTTTAGTTGAACGTTCACCCTTGTGTGAAAGATGTTGTGTTCTGTCAACTGGTCAAGACTTACCAGATTGTGTAAAATGGTAGTTCCTACTCCTGCCAAACCTGATTGCCTTTTATTAGTACAGGTATATTGGGTGTATTGTCACATGACACGTCAGTGTCTGTTGTCAGTACAGGTATATTGGGTGTATTGTCACATGACACGTCAGTGTCTGTTGTCAGTACAGGTATATTGGGTGTATTGTCACATGACACGTCAGTGTCTGTTGTCAGTACAGGTATATTGGGTGTATTGTCACATGACACGTCAGTGTCTGTTGTCAGTACAGGTATATTGGGTGTATTGTCACATGACACGTCAGTGTCTGTTGTCAGTACAGGTATATTGGGTGTATGTCAGACGAGTGTCTGTTGTCAGTACAGGTATGTTGGGTGTATTGTCAGACAAGACGAGATGAGTGTCTGTTGTCAGTACAGGTATATTGGGTGTATTGTCAGATGAGACGAGTGTCTGTTGTCAGTACAGGTATAGTGGGTGTATTGTCAGATGAGACGAGTGTCTGTTGTCAGTACAGGTATGTTGGGTGTATTGTCTGACGAGACGAGTGTCTGTTGTCAGTACAGGTATATTGGGTGTATTGTCAGATGAGGTGAGTGCCTGTTGTCAGTACAGGTATATTGGGTGTATTGTCAGACAAGGTGAGTGTCTGTTGTCAGTACAGGTATATTGGGTGTATTGACAGATAAGAGAGTGTCTGTTGTCAGTACAGGTATATTGGGTGTATTGTCAGATGAGACGAGTGTCTGTTGTCAGTACAGGTATATTGGGTGTATTGTCATACAAGGCGAGTGTCTGTTGTCAGTACAGGTATATTGGGTGTATTGTCAGACGAGTGTCTGTTGTCAGTACAGGTATATTGGGTGTATTGTCAGACGAGGTGAGTGTCTGTTGTCAGTACAGGTATATTGGGTGTATTGTCAGACGAGACGAGTGTCTGTTGTCAGTACAGGTATATTGGGTGTATTGTCAGACAAGACGAGTGTCTGTTGTCAGTACAGGTATATTGGGTGTATTGTCAGACGAGACGAGTGTCTGTTGTCAGTACAGGTATATTGGGTGTATTGTCAGACGAGGTTAGTGTCTGTTGTTAGTACAGGTATGTTGGGTGTATCGTCAGATGAGGTGAGTGTCTGTTGTCAGTACAGGTATATTGGGTGTATTGTCAGATGAGGTGAGTGTCTGTTGTCAGTACAGGTATGTTGGGTGTATCGTCAGACAAGACGAGTGTCTGTTGTCGGTACAGGTATATTGGGTGTATCGTCAGACAAGACGAGTGTCTGTTGTCAGTACAGGTATATTCGGTGTATTGTCAGACGAGGCGAGTGTCTGTTGTCAGTACAGGTATATTGGGTGTATTGTCAGACGAGACGAGTGTCTGTTGTCAGTACAGGTATATTGGGTGTATTGTCAGACGAGACGAGTGTCTGTTGTCAGTACAGGTATGTTGGGTGTATTGTCAGACGAGGCGAGTGTCTGTTGTCAGTACAGGTATATTGGGTGTATTGTCAGACGAGGCGAGTGTCTGTTGTCAGTACAGGTATATTGGGTGTATTGTCAGACGAGGTTAGTGTCTGTTGTCAGTACAGGTATATTGGGTGTATTGTCAGACGAGGTTAGTGTCTGTTGTTAGTACAGGTATGTTGGGTGTATTGTCAGATGAGGTGAGTGTCTGTTGTCAGTACAGGTATATTGGGTGTATTGTCAGATGAGGTGAGTGTCTGTTGTCAGTACAGGTATGTTGGGTGTATTGTCAGACGAGACGAGTGTCTGTTGTCAGTACAGGTATATTGGGTGTATTGTCAGACAAGGTAAGTGTCTGTTGTCAGTACAGGTATATTGGTGTATAGTCAGACGAGACGAGTGTCTGTTGTCAGTACAGGTATATTGGGTGTATTGTCAGACAAGACGAGTGTCTGTTGTCAGTACAGGTATATTGGGTGTATTGTCAGACAAGACGAGTGTCTGTTGTCAGTACAGGTATATTGGGTGTATTGTCAGACAAGACGAGTGTCTGTTGTCAGTACAGGTATATTGGATGTATTGTCAGATGAGACGAGTGTCTGTTGTCAGTACAGGTATGTTGGGTGTATTGTCAGATGAGGTGAGTGTCTGTTGTCAGTAAAGGTATATTGGGTGTATTGTCAGACGAGGCGAGTGTCTGTTGTTAGTACAGGTATGTTGGGTGTATTGTCAGACAAGACGAGTGTCTGTTGTCAGTACAGGTATATTGGGTGTATTGTTAGACAAGACGAGTGTCTGTTGTCAGTACAGGTATATTGGGTGTATTGTCAGACAAGATGAGTGTCTGTTGTCAGTACAGGTATATTGGGTGTATTGTCAGACGAGACGAGTGCCTGTTGTCAGTACAGGTATATTGGGTGTATTGTCAGACAAGGTGAGTGTCTGTTGTCAGTACAGGTATGTTGGGTGTATTGTCAGACAAGGTGAGTGTCTGTTGTCAGTACAGGTATATTGGGTGTATTGTCAGACGAGTGTCTGTTGTCAGTACAGGTATGTTGGTGTATTGTCAGACGAGATGAGTGTCTGTTGTCAGTACAGGTATGTTGGTGTATTGTCAGACAAGGTGAGTGGCTGTTGTCAGTACAGGTATGTTGGGTGTATTGTCAGACAAGGTGAGTGTCTGTTGTCAGTACAGGTATATTGGGTGTATTGTCAGACGAGTGTCTGTTGTCAGTACAGGTATGTTGGTGTATTGTCAGATGAGATGAGTGTCTGTTGTCAGTACAGGTATATTGGGTGTATTGTCAGACGAGGCGAGTGTCTGTTGTCAGTACAGGTATGTTGGTGTATTGTCAGACAAGGTGAGTGTCTGTTGTCAGTACAGGTATATTGGGTGTATTGTCAGACGAGGCGAGTGTCTGTTGTCAGTACAGGTATATTGGGTGTATTGTCAGACAAGGTGAGTGTCTGTTGTCAGTACAGGTATGTTGGGTGTATTGTCAGACGAGGCGAGTGTCTGTTGTCAGTACAGGTATATTGGGTGTATTGTCAGACAAGGTGAGTGTCTGTTGTCAGTACAGGTATGTTGGGTGTATTGTCAGACGATACGAGTGTCTGTTGTCAGTACAGGTATGTTGGGTGTATTGTCAGACGAGACGAGTGTCTGTTGTCAGTACAGGTATATTGGGTGTATTGTCAGACAAGGTGAGTGTCTGTTGTCAGTACAGGTATATTGGGTGTATTGTCAGACGAGTGTCTGTTGTCAGTACAAGTATGTTGGTGTATTGTCAGATGAGGTGAGTGTCTGTTGTCAGTAAAGGTATATTGGGTGTATTGTCAGACAAGATGAGTGTCTGTTGTTAGTACAGGTATGTTGGGTGTATTGTCAGACAAGACGAGTGTCTGTTGTCAGTACAGGTATATTGGTGTATTGTCAGACAAGGTGAGTGTCTGTTGTCAGTACAGGTATATTGGGTGTATTGTCAGACAAGACGAGTGTCTGTTGTCAGTACAGGTATATTGGGTGTATTGTTAGACAAGACGAGTGTCTGTTGTCAGTACAGGTATATTGGGTGTATTGTCAGACGAGACGAGTGTCTGTTGTCAGTACAGGTATATTGGGTGTATTGTCAGACAAGGCGAGTGTCTGTTGTCACTACAGGTATATTGGGTGTATTGTTAGATAAGACGAGGTGAGTGTCTGTTGTCAGTACAGGTATATTGGGTGTATTGTCAGACAAGATGAGTGTCTGTTGTCAGTACAGGTATATTGGGTGTATTGTCAGACGAGACGAGTGCCTGTTGTCAGTACAGGTATATTGGGTGTATTGTCAGACAAGGTGTGTGTCTGTTGTCAGTACAGGTATGTTGGGTGTATTGTCAGACAAGGTGAGTGTCTGTTGTCAGTACAGGTATATTGGGTGTATTGTCAGACGAGTGTCTGTTGTCAGTACAGGTATGTTGGTGTATTGTCAGACGAGATGAGTGTCTGTTGTCAGTACAGGTATGTTGGTGTATTGTCAGACTAGGTGAGTGTCTGTTGTCAGTACAGGTATATTGGGTGTATTGTCAGACGAGACGAGTGTCTGTTGTCAGTACAGGTATATTGGGTGTATTGTCAGACGAGTGTCTGTTGTCAGTAAAGGTATATTGGGTGTATTGTCAGACGAGGTGAGTGTCTGTTGTCAGTACAGGTATATTGGGTGTATTGTCAGACGAGACGAGTGTCTGTTGTCAGTACAGGTATATTGGGTGTATTGTCAGACAAGACGAGTGTCTGTTGTCAGTACAGGTATATTGGGTGTATTGTCAGACGAGACGAGTGTCTGTTGTCAGTACAGGTATATTGGGTGTATTGTCAGACAAGGTGAGTGTCTGTTGTCAGTACAGGTATGTTGGGTGTATTGTCAGACGATACGAGTGTCTGTTGTCAGTACAGGTATGTTGGGTGTATTGTCAGACGAGACGAGTGTCTGTTGTCAGTACAGGTATATTGGGTGTATTGTCAGACGAGACGAGTGTCTGTTGTCAGTACAGGTATATTGGGTGTATTGTCAGACGAGACGAGTGTCTGTTGTCAGTACAGGTATATTGGGTGTATTGTCAGACAAGGTGAGTGTCTGTTGTCAGTACAGGTATATTGGGTGTATTGTCAGACGAGTGTCTGTTGTCAGTACAAGTATGTTGGTGTATTGTCAGATGAGGTGAGTGTCTGTTGTCAGTAAAGGTATATTGGGTGTATTGTCAGACGAGACGAGTGTCTGTTGTCAGTACAGGTATGTTGGGTGTATTGTCAGACGAGACGAGTGTCTGTTGTCAGTACAGGTATATTGGGTGTGTTGTCAGACGAGACGAGTGTCTGTTGTCAGTACAGGTATATTGGGTGTGTTGTTAGACGAGACGAGTGTCTGTTGTCAGTACAGGTATATTGGGTGTATTGTCAGATGAGGTGAGTGTCTGTTGTCAGTAAAGGTATATTGGGTGTATTGTCAGACGAGGCGAGTGTCTGTTGTCAGTACAGGTATGTTGGGTGTGTTGTCAGACGAGACGAGTGTCTGTTGTCAGTACAGGTATATTGGGTGTGTTGTCAGACGAGACGAGTGTCTGTTGTCAGTACAGGTATATTGGGTGTATTGTCAGATGAGGTGAGTGTCTGTTGTCAGTAAAGGTATATTGGGTGTATTGTCAGACGAGGCGAGTGTCTGTTGTCAGTACAGGTATATTGGGTGTATTGTCAGACGAGTGTCTGTTGTCAGTACAAGTATGTTGGTGTATTGTCAGACGAGATGAGTGTCTGTTGTCAGTACAGGTATATTGGGTGTATTGTCAGACAAGATGAGTGTCTGTTGTTAGTACAGGTATGTTGGGTGTATTGTCAGACAAGACGAGTGTCTGTTGTCAGTACAGGTATATTGGGTGTATTGTTAGACAAGACGAGTGTCTGTTGTCAGTACAGGTATATTGGGTGTATTGTCAGACGAGACGAGTGTCTGTTGTCAGTACAGGTATATTGGGTGTATTGTCAGACAAGGCGAGTGTCTGTTGTCACTACAGGTATATTGGGTGTATTGTTAGATAAGACGAGGTGAGTGTCTGTTGTCAGTACAGGTATATTGGGTGTATTGTCAGACAAGATGAGTGTCTGTTGTCAGTACAGGTATATTGGGTGTATTGTCAGACGAGACGAGTGCCTGTTGTCAGTACAGGTATATTGGGTGTATTGTCAGACAAGGTGTGTGTCTGTTGTCAGTACAGGTATGTTGGGTGTATTGTCAGACAAGGTGAGTGTCTGTTGTCAGTACAGGTATATTGGGTGTATTGTCAGACGAGTGTCTGTTGTCAGTACAGGTATGTTGGTGTATTGTCAGACGAGATGAGTGTCTGTTGTCAGTACAGGTATATTGGGTGTATTGTCAGATGAGGTGAGTGTCTGTTGTCAGTACAGGTATATTGGGTGTATTGTCAGACGAGACGAGTGTCTGTTGTCAGTACAGGTATATTGGGTGTATTGCCAGACGAGGCGAGTGTCTGTTGTCAGTACAGGTATATTGGGTGTATTGCCAGACGAGGCGAGTGTCTGTTGTCAGTACAGGTACATTGTATTTAGGTGCATTAACAGATGAGACGGGTGTCTGTTGTCAGTAAAATGTGCCTGGATTTTGTTTCCTGTCAGAAACATTTGGCAATTTACTTCAGTGAGGTAGCACTATAAATTCAAGACAGCATCAGCCAGGCTACCAAAAGGAGATAGACCATGAACATACTGCAATCTCCAAAATTAAACCCCCACTCCACCTACACACACCTACATTATGTACATGTGCCATACTATACACACGCAACTAGGACACAAGGGGAGTTCCTGGGAGAGTAGAAGTCACCTACTATTCTTGAACACATAGCCCAATTCCCAATATGAGTACTATTCAAATCGCCCTGCATCTGTGGTCCATGGTCCATCATTCCTTCCCTCCGTCCCACCGCTGTCCCTCTGTCCCTCCGCTGTCCCTCCGTCCCTCCGTAAACAATTCTTATTATCACTATTTCTCAGAAAGTTTTGAAAGGGATCTTTCCCATATTTCATATGTAAGTTCCCCTTGATCCTTAGTTGTGCATATTGCTTTGTGAGACTAATCGGAAAACAACATGGCTGACAAAACATGGCTGACAGGCGGCAATCTAGGATTGTGACAATGGAAGTTGGTTATCGTTGTTTTTCAAAAGCAATGTTAAAGGGATTTTTCTCAAATTTCATCTGTATGTTTCCCTTGGTCCCTAGTTGTGCATATTGCTTTTTGGGACCGATCGGAGAACAATATGGCCGACAGGCGGCCATCTTGGATTGTGACAATTGAAGTTTGTTATCATTATTTTTCAGAAAGCATTAAAGGAATCTTTCTCAAATATCATCTATAAGTTCCTCTTGGTCCCTAGTTATGCATATTGCTTTTTGGGACCGATCGGAAAACAACATGGATTATGACAATTGAAGTTTGTTATCGTTGTTTTTCAAAAAATATTAAAGGGATTTTTTTAAAATTTCATCTCTAAGTTCCCGTTTGTCTCTAGTTGTGCATATTGCTTTTTGGGACCCATCGGAAAACACCACGGCAGATAGGCAGCCATCTTTGATTTTGACATGTCCTTTGGACTCTACATGTAGTTATGCAGATTACATGTTGGGACTGATCGGAAAATAAGATGGGCAACAATTTGTTTTACAACCCATCAAAGCAATGCCAAAGCTTTTTAGACCACTAATTATTTGAGAGGTATACTGAATTAATTTGAAGCACGTTGTTTTATGAAAAAATATAAAAGTTGCACTTGCGTTTATTAACCACAGGAAGCGTGGAATTGATGCTAGATGTACAACGAAATGAAAGGTTATTACTAAGCTGTCAGTCAACTTTTTTTTTGTAAATGGTTGTGTATGGTTAAACATGGTGCCCCAATAGTTTTGTATGTATATATATTACGGCCCAATAATTGTTAATGTATATTACGGCCCAATAATTTTGTATGTATATTACGGCCCAATAATTTTTGTATGTATATTACGGCCCAATAATTTTGTATGTTTATTACGCCCCAATAATTTTGTATGTATATTACGCCCCAATAATTTTGTATGTATATTACGGCCCCATACTTTTGTATGTATATTACGCCCCAATAGTTTTGTATGTATATTACGCCCCAATAGTTGTTAATGTATATTACGCCCCAATAATTTTGTATGTATATTAGGCCCCAATAGTTTTTTTATGTATATTGCGCCCCAATAATTTTGTATGTATATTAAGGCCCAATAATTTTTTTTATGTTTATTACGCCCCAATAATTTTGTATGTATATTACGCCCCAATAATTTTGTATGTATATTACGGCCCAACAATTTTGTTATGTATACATTTGTATTACGGCTCAATACTTTTTAATGTATATTGTTCATGTTGTTTGTATTGACGTTATTGTTAAAATAAAATAATGTAAGTGTTAGTATCGTTCAGTCTATGACTGTTCGTAAAGTGTTTCTTCTACATCATTGTTTTAGCTCATGCTCCAATAGATGACTTCATAAACTAAGCAAAATAAAAAGCTATAATTAGTAGTGTGTCGTAAGGTTGACTGATTTAAATAATTTCGTCGTTCAGCTATTTGACAAGCTGATATATTAGTAATACACCAGCAAACGTTTTTCATAAAACAGCTGACGGAAGTGACAGACTGTCAGGTATTCTAGCAGATTGACGAGCAGACATCAATCGACGGATGCAGACAACAGGTGATCGGATGGACGAAACAATGGGACACAGAGAAGAGGCAAACAACGACGTTATCGAAAGACGAAACAATGATGATGGAGACGACAAGAGAACGAGTGAGGCAAAAATATCGACTGAACAGTCCCAATACGATAATCCAGTGGACCAGGGATGGGCATGGGTCGTACTGATCGGTGAGTAGTCGTGATTCTCACATATCGTCTTTTAACCATTCGTGGTCCTCACAGATCGTCTTTTAACCATTCGTGGTCCTCACAGATCGTCTTTTAACCATTCGTGGTTCTCACAGATCGTCTTTTAACCGATCGTCTTTTAACCATTCGTGGTCCTCACAGATCATCTTTTAACCATTCGTGGTCCTCACAGATCATCTTTTAACCATTCGTGGTCCTCACAGATCGTTTTTTAACCATTCGTGGTCCTCACAGATCGTTTTTTAACCATTCGTGGTCCTCACAGATCATCTTTTAGCCATTCGTGGTCCTCACAGATCGTCTTTTAACCATTCGTGGTCCTCACAGATCGTCTTTTAACCGATCGTCTTTTAACCATTCGTGGTCCTCACAGATCGTCTTTTAACCATTAGTGGTCCTCACAGATCAACTTTTAACCATTCGTGGTCCTCACAGATCATCTTTTAACCATTCGTGGTCCTCACAGATCGTCTTTTAACCACCGTGGTCCTCACAGATCATCTTTTAACCATTCGTGGTCCTCACAGATCGTCTTTTAACCATTCGTGGTCCTCACAGATCATCTTTTAACCATTCGTGGTCCTCACAGATCATCTTTTAACCATTCGTGGTCCTCACAGATCATCTTTTAACCATTCGTGGTCCTTATTATATATCCTCTTTTAACCCTGCTGTGACCAACAAGTGGGTAATCGTGGTCCTCATAGATTCTCTTTTAACCATGCTGTGATTAACCTTTGAGTATATATTCGTGGTCTTGATATATCCTCTTTTAAGTGTAAATGTAACTAATCTAGCTTCTCTATTTCGGTCATCCCGACCCTCGAAGGGAGAAGGAACTTATGTTGTCACCTCGGCGTCGGTTTTTAAATGTTAAGTCTTTGGTGCAAGTGTTGAAAGTCATCAGCTCCCTGATAAGTGTATTAGGGTTCTAATATTTGGCTAGAGGGTTGATATGGGGGTTAACCATTATTTCCCGGCGTAGAAATACATAACTGTCAGAAAAAAAAACGTTTAAAAAAACAAAACAAAACCAACCCTACACACATTTTGAACTAAGACATTATGTCAAATATAATGTGAAATTTTGGTTTAAGTATTGAAAGACATCAGTAAACTCTTAATTATTGTACTAGGGTTCAGATGTTTGATACAATTGTACTTTGACACTAATATTTGGTCTGAGGATTGTTGTAGAGTTAACTATTATTTCCTGGAGTCAAACATGTTTCATAATAATGATCAATTCAATGCTTACTATAATGCAAAACCCAGTTTATACTATGTCTATTTTACCTTTAAATATTGCAATATGTGTTTTGTTAAAATATCGGTATATTGCAATATAGATTCCAGTTGGTGAACTATCCCCCTAATGCTTGTGTGAGGTATAGTAAACTCACCCTCCTAACTCTAGTGTGAGGTATAGTGAACTCACCCCCCTAATGCTAGTGTGAGGTATAGTGAACTCACCCCCCTGATGCTAGTGTGAGGTATAGTGAACTCACCCCCCTAATGATGTATAGTGAACTCACCCCCTAATGCTAGTGTAAGGTATAGTGAACTCACCCCCCTAATGCTAGTGTGAGGTATAGTGAACTCACCCCCCTAATGCTAGTGTGAGGTATAGTGAACTCACCCCCTAATGCTAGTGTGAGGTATAGTGAAATCACCCCCCTAATGCTAGTGTGAGGTATAGTGAACTCACCCCTCTAATGCTAGTGTGAGGTATAGTGAACTCACCCCCCTAATGCTAGTGTGAGGTATAGTGAACTCACCCCCCTAATGCTAGTGTGAGGTATAGTGAACTCACCCCCCTAATGCTAGTGTGAGGTATAGTGAACTCACCCCCCTAATGCTTGTGTAAGGTATAGTGAACTCACCCCCTAATGCTAGTGTGAGGTATAGTGAACTCACCCCCCTAATGCTAGTGTGAGGTATAGTGAACTCACCCCCTAATACTAGTGTGAGGTATAGTGAACTCATCCCCCTAATGCTAGTGTGAGGTATAGTGAACTCCCCCCCTAATGCTTGTTTGAGGTATAGTGAACTCACCCCCTAATGTTTGTGTGAGGTATAGTGAACTCACCCCCTAATGCTAGTGTGAGGTATAGTGAACACCCCCCCCCCCTAATACTAGTGTGAGGTATAGTGAACTCATCCCCCTAATGCTAGTGTGAGGTATAGTGAACTTGCCCCCTAATGCTAGTGTGAGGTATAGTGAACTCGCCCCCTAATACTAGTGTGAGGTATAGTGAACTCACCCCCTAATGCTAGTGTGAGGTATAGTGAACTCACCCCCCTAATGCTAGTGTAAGGTATAGTGAACTCACCCCCCTAATGCTAGTGTGAGGTATAGTGAACTCACCCCCCTAATGCTAGTGTGAGGTATAGTGAACTCACCCCCCTAATGCTAGTGTGAGGTAGAGTGAACTCGACCCCTAATACTAGTGTGAGGTATAGTGAACTCACCCCCCCCCCCCCCCCCCTAATGCTAGTGTGAGGTATAGTGAACTCACCCCCCTAATGCTAGTGTGAGGTATAGTGAACTCACCCTCCTAATGCTAGTGTGAGGTATAGGGAACTCGCCCCCTAATGCTAGTGTGAGGTATAGTGAACTCACCCCCTAATGCTAGTGTGAGGTATAGTGAACTCGCCCCTAATGCTAGTGTGAGGTATGGTGAACTCGCCCCCCTAATGCTAGTGTGAGGTATAGTGAACTCAACCCCTAATGCTAGTGTGAGGTATAGTGAACTCGCCCCTAATGCTAGTGTGAGGTATGGTGAACTCGTCTCCCTAATGCTAGTGTGAGGTATAGTGAACTCACCCCCCTAATGCTAGTGTGAGGTATAGTGAACTCACCCCTCATGCTAGTGTGAGGTATAGTGAACTCACCCCCCTAATGCTAGTGTGAGGTATAGTAAACTCACCCCCCTAATGCTAGTGTGAGGTATGGTGAACTCGTCCCCTAATGCTAGTGTGAGGTATAGAGAACTCATCCCCCTAATGCTAGTGTGATGTATAGTGAACTCGCCCCCTAATGTTAGTGTGAGGTATAGTGAACTCACCCCCTAATGCTAGTGTGAGGTATAGTGAACTCATCCCCCTAATGCTAGTGTGAGGTATAGTGAACTCACCCCTAATGCTAGTGTGAGGTATAGTGAACTCACCCCCTAATGCTAGTGTGAGGTATAGTGAACTCACCCCCTAATGCTAGTGTGATGTATAATGAACTCACCCCCTAATGCTAGTGTGAGGTATAGTGGACTCACCCCCCTAATGCTAGTGTGAGGTATAGTGAACTCATCCCCTAATGCTAGTGTGATGTATAATGAACTCACCCCCTAATGCTAGTGTGAGGTATAGTGGACTCACCCCCCCCTAATGCTAGTGTGAAGTATAGTGAACTCGCCCCCTAATGCTAGTGTGTGGTATAGTGAACTCACCCCCTAATGCTAGTGTGAGGTATAGTGATATACAATATATATTCCAGTTGGGGAACTCACCCTTTAATTCTAGTGCAAGGTATACTGGTATGAAATTGAGCCGAGCTTTGATGATGGTACCTTTTTTTTATTTTCAGGTTGTTTCGGAATCAGCATGTTTATAATAGGTGGTTTGAAGTCCTTTGGTGTACTCTATGTGGAAATGGCTAAGAAATTCCAGGTGTCAAATCAGGCGCTGTCAAGTGTCCAGTCATTGGCAGGCTTCTTCTACCTGTTCTTTGGTTCGTTTAATCACTTTCTCACAGTTTATAACATCTTACTAACCACATGGTATATGTCATTATGACATTTATAGTAACACGAATCATATCTTTAAAGTACACGCGCACCTGTATCTTTTATCTTACTTTTATACCTTCCCTGGAGCATGGGCACGACTTTATGGAACTGTGATTTATACAATTCTTTTACGAGATTGGCCACGGTCAACTGAATTACTAGATATCCATTGTTGTTGAAAAGAAAATGTTATAATTATTGTTTCCTCGAAAAGCTTCATGTGTGGTGCTTAAAATAAATTTGCTCAACTTGGGTCATCGGAACTTTCGATGTATTAGTGATCAAAGGATCGGTGCCGGTTTCCTTGCCTACCAGGAGTTTGGTTTGGTGTGGTGTCCGGAGATGAGTTTAATTCTAACTAATTGCTGCTTAAGTTTCCTTCCTACTACAACCAGTGGCGTGAATATCTATATATTTATTTCACTCATAACAAGGCTTGTCGCTCGCTCCTTTTGATCTAAGAGTAGGAATAAAATTGGCGGAAAAATTCATACTGATGTTATCATTTGTTAGTAAAACTAAACAGAAGTATGAATATTTGTTTTAAATGTGTTTGATCTAGCTCCTGTTTGCAATGCGTTGAGTACCAGATTCACCCATCGATTGGTGATATTTGTCGGCGGGATTATGACCTGCAGCGGCCTGATATTGTCATCACTGGCGCCATCTGTCGTCGTGCTGTACTTCACATACGGCGTGATAACTGGTAGGTATTAGATGTCACACCTGTAGTACTGGTATACCCGCCACCATTAGGATAGTTTCAATCTCGAACAAAAACTACTGATATTATTTTAGTTGTTGAAGTAACGCGATGACCTACATTTATATTTTTCTACAGTCGCCCCATTTCGTTATCACCAGCATATGACAATCGACGTCGTTCTTGTGTGCGTTCATTCGGTAATATGAAAAGCTGCATATGACGCTGTTCGTTGCAAACATAGCATTACTTTTAAATTTAATGCATTGGATTGTTGTTTTATGATATTAAGTATTCTCCACATATTTTCACCTTTTAAGGTAGACCACTGTGCGCCATGTCTGTAATTTCTTAGCCACAGAGATGTTCTGCAGGTAATCGTTTCTGACGATATGCTTCGAACAATCCTGGTAATATACACATTTCCTTGCATTTATTTACAGCTAGGCAGAGTAGAAAACTAATAACCATCTAGTTACAGTGTAATAAAGACGCGATTAGACGTCTTTCCTCCGTTTCTTTGCTAATGTTGAATAATTTTCTTTGTGTAAAACACTCTTTATTAAACCCTCCACCATTTCTATTGGGACTAACAACAACCGTGATTAATATATATATGTTACATGTTTAACTGTTCCAAAATGAAGATTGTAGAGTTCTGAATGATAGGGGGTAAGAACGCCCGTCCTACCCTGAAATTACACACCGATAGAGATGAGAGCGTCCGTCATATGAACTATAAATTACTCACTGATAGAGGTGAGAACGCCCGTCCTGACATGAAATTACTCACTAACAGAGGTGAAGGCGTCCGTCCCACCACGAAACTACTCAGTGATAGAAGTGAGAGCGTCCGTCATAAGAACTATAAATAACTCCCTGATAGAGGTGAGAGCGTCCGTCATAAGAACTATAAATTACTCACTGATAGAGGTGAGAGCGGCCGTCATAAGAACTATAAATTACTCACTGATATAGGTGAGAGCGTCCGTCATAAGAACTATAAATTACTCACTGATAGAGGTGAGAGCGTCCGTCATAAGAACTATAAATAACTCCCTGATAGAAGTGAAAACATCCGTCATAAGAACTATAAATTACTCACTGATGTAGGTTAGAGCGTCCGTCCTTCTATGAATTACTTACATGGCGTTGCCATAAAGACCTCAATCTGGCAACACCGAACGTCAATCTAGACGCTCAAACGCTTCCCTGTCAGCTTCCCCCTTGCACACACTACTGCCACAAATAACTCCTCTTTTTACCTCTCTTTCCTAGAGCCCTATCAGAATGTAATGCACTAATGACTAAGCTTGCATCTTCTGCAACTCATACATATTGTATCTCTGTATCTCGGCCCTATTTCCGGCTGCGAAAATATGTTTGTTATTATTTTTTAAAAAGAAGAAGAAAAAAAAAACCAGAAAGAAAATTCCCGATAGAATAAGTGTCTCTAGTCTCTTTAAAATAGGTTTGCGTGGCTGATCTTGATTGTAAACTGATGACTTAAAGTTATTAAATGTATATTGGCTTCTTTGATTATCATCTCTAAATGAATTTAATATATAAAAAATGTATCGTACATAATTGTAAGTTTAAAAACCGCCTTCTTGACCGGTAGAATTTTGACCATAATGATTTGTTTTCATTTCACAGGTATCGGCTACAGCTTGTGTTTTTCATCAAGTGTGGTTATGGTCGCAAATTACTTTGTGAAATACCGCTCATTCGCTACAGGATTATCCCTATCCGGAGGGGGGCTTGGAGCAATGACGATTCCATATCTCATTCGATACTTGATGAATGAGTATGGACTTGAGGGAGCCTTGTTGATACACGCAGGCGTAATGAGTAACATCTGTGTTTGCGCAATGCTTCTCCGGCCTTTCACCAACTATCCTCTTAAACGGCAACCACAGCAGAACACTTGTGTGAATGAAGACCACGAAAATGAGTCGCTTATAAACATATCAGAACCTCACAATGAGTATCAAAACAGCAACACACAAAACGCAGCTACCGTCATCATATCCAAGGATACTTTAGACTGTGAAAGTAGTGATAATATGTTACCACACGACGACAATGAGACTCAGCGATCGAAATATCTCCATCCTGAACATCACACCGGAAGCAGGCTTCATCTTTCCAAAGACAGCATTAATGTTATAGCCGCCTCCATATCCTGTCAAAGCCTTCCGCGGATCTTTGAGGCGTCGTCCAACTCTCAAGTTAGCGATAAATCTGCACAGAAGGAAAGTTTTCTCCGTGAAATTAAGTGGAAACTTTTTCGCAATCCTGTTTTTATTGTATTTTTTGTGGTGATATTCTTTTCAATGGTAAGCTATCATAGTTTATTTAACATAGTCCCACCTTTCGCAGACGAGATAGGACTATCTGGTGAGGATGGTGCACTTGTTCTGTTAGTATTTGGTGCTACGGATCTAATAGGGCGGATAGGATTTGGCTTATTGATGGACATTTTCTCAACAACAAAACAACGCCACATTATCTTCACCACGTGCGTTAGTGTATGTGCCGTTGGAGTGATCCTGACGCCCATGTTTCGATCTCTGCTCACACTTTCCCTATTCATGGCGTCGTATGGCTGTTTTGCAGGTGGCTACAACGCCAATGCTATGATAGTGGTTGTCGATAAAGTAGGCTTGAAAGTCTTGCCGAGTGCCTGGGGATTCATCTGTCTGTCGGCCTCAATCGCCATGCTAATCAACCCTTGGGCATCAGGTATGTATCTTCAGCTTCCAAACGACCAGTGCATCCAGTTGACTCTTGGCCTTTACCAATTCAAGAAGCCAAATTTCTATTTCTCAGAACTTTGAAGGATCAAAACATAGGTTAATGTACAAGGTCTTTCAATCATAAGAGTAAAATCTGATTTTGGAGAGTTAAACAAATAATCTCAAGGGTCTGTTTGATACCCAGATAAGATATTTTTTTTTTTATATTTGATCAATATTTTGTTTAAGGTCAGCTGACCCGAAGGGTAAGGATGCCCTTTAGCCATCATTCTTCTCCTGTCGTTGTGCGCCGTCCGTAAACGTTTCACAAAAGTGATATAGTTTGGTTTCGTATTGTTCGCAAATGCCCATGCGTAGCGTAGGGTGGTGTTCAGGTATGATAGTGTTAGCCATTCATCAATATCGAAATAAAGAACATGTATTGATTCCCAATCGGAGACAACGCGCAGTCTAGCTTATAGACGTAGATATAAAAATATATATAAATTAGTGTTGAAAACCCAAATCTGATACAAAGACAAGGTTAAACCCTCCACTTGTTATTACATACTTCATCCTTTGAGTGAACTGTCCAAATCATCAAAGAAAAGAGATGGTAGTATTCGTGAGAGGATGTGGGTAATTTGATAATTCATGGTCATCAAATTTAGCACAACAATATATTCATCGCGAATATTGTTAATATATACACACCATTGGCTTAAGTGTTGACCTGATTATTGTAAAATTATGAAAAAGTTAACGAGTTTTGACTGGGCCAACCGCGAAATATCAAACTTAATTAACGTAATTTAACAACTGGTAGTATATAGATATTATATTTTGTGTGTCCTTCTCACAAGGTTTACAATCATACATGTGTATTCTCTTGCTGCCAATGCTTTACTATCGGGGGGTCTTCGTAAATCAACATTCCGTAAAGGATGATGTGTACTACACAAATCATGTTTACGTTATTTTTGTTACTTTGGGGAGAATGTCGAATAAAACGAAACGGTTTGTGGCAACCAAACAATCAGGCACATACATCACCATCGAAAATAGATGTAGGGAGATATTTTAATACAAATTTTAAAGTTCGTTTTTCTGTTAATTACAGGTCTGGTTTGTTTTTCTGTTAATTACAGGTCTAATCAAAGACAGTACTGGTACCTGGTCCCACGCTTTTCGGTTTACGGGTTCTATGTCACTCATGGCAGTGATACTTCTCCTGTTAATGCCTTATATTGAGAAGTGGCACAGTAGGAGACAAGGTACTCGTGTCTCATAGGGGCGTTACTAAGATGTAAACAACACAAGTGACACATGAGGAAGCTAGGGACTATCGTCTAATGAGGACGTTACTGAGATGTAAACAACACAAATGGTAAGGAGACAAGGGACTCTCGTCTAATGAGGACGTTACTGAGATGTAAACAGCGCAAGTGACACAGGAGGAGACAGGGGACTCGTGTCTGATAAGGGTGTTACTGAGATGTAAACAACACAAGTGACACAGGAGGAGACAAGGGACTCGTGTCTGATAAGGGCGTTACTGAGATGTAAACAACACAAGTGACACAGGAGGAGACAAGGGACTCGTGTCTGATAAGGGCGTTACTGAGATGTAAACAACACAAGTGACACAGGAGGAGACAAGGGACTCGTGTCTGATAAGGGTGTTACTGAGATGTAAACAACACAAGTGACACAGTAGGAGACAAGGGACTCGTGTCTGATAGGGGTGTTACTGAGATGTAAACAACACAGGAGGAGACAAGGGACTCGTGTCTGATAAGGGCGTTACTGAGATGTAAACACCAGTGACACACGAGGAGACAAGGGACTCGTGTCTGATAAGGGCGTTACTGAGATGTAAACACAAGTGACACAGTAGGAGACAAGGGACTCGTGTCTGATAAGGGCGTTACTGAGATGTAAACACAAGTGACACAGGAGGAGACAAGGGACTCGTGTCTGATAAGGGCGTTACTGGGATGTAAACACAAGTGACACAGTAGGAGACAAGGGACTCGTGTCTGATAAGGGCGTTACTGAGATGTAAACAACACAAGTGACACAGGAGGAGACAAGGGACTCGTGTCTGATAAGGGCGTTACTGAGATGTAAACAACGAAAGTGACACAGGAGGAGACAAGGGACTCGTGTCTGATAAGGGTGTTACTGAGATGTAAACAACACAAGTGACACAGTAGGAGACAAGGGACTCGTGTCTGATAGGGGTGTTACTGAGATGTAAACAACACAAGTGACACAGGAGGAGACAAGGTACTCGTGTCTGATAAGGGTGTTACTGAGATGTAAACAACACAGGAGGAGACAAGGGACTCGTGTCTGATAAGGGCGTTACTGAGATGTAAACACCAGTGACACTCGAGGAGACAAAGGCCTCGTGTCTCATAGGGGTGTTACTGAGATGTAAACAACACAACTGACACAGGAGGAGACAGGGGACTCGTGTCTCATAGGGGTGTTACTGAGATGTAAACAACACAAGTGACACAGTAGGAGACAAGGGACTCCCGTTAATTAGGGTTTAACTTCTGTGATGTTACTGCTTTCACCAACATAATATATGACGCCGTGTCAATACAGGTATGACTCGTCAAATTCTAAATCGATATCCTCACATCAGCCCATTCGTATCGGTGATGGAATAGGGCAAATTTGATAACAATTGCTGTCAACAAGACAGCTGGGTTTGATTAACTGATCTGTTACAAATAATAGTGGGTTACTTCCAAGCCAATGTGGGTTTTCTCTGATTACCTCGACTTTTTCCACAGAGGGCCAAGTTCGAAATTCAATCCGGGCCAAAATAGCATTAATTAAAAGTTGATACTAAAGAAATCTCATTTCAGGGGCTTATAAGTAGTTTATATAACAATCACGGAACTTTTCTTATCAGTCGTATCGGCTAAATTTGCAGTCTTTGTCGCAAATATACAAATATGTATGCCCTAAAGTTCTGAGATATATCTTTCGTCATTTTGGTATTTCGTTTTATTTGTGCTTACTTCTTTTTGGTATTTATGTATTTGACGGGTGTTCATCGTTTCGCTGTTTGCATGGTTTCATTTTTCTGTTCACATTTCGAAGGATATAGGGACTTATGGAATCACCCTGGTGTCACGGAATCACCCTGGTGTCGGCGTTGCTAAGTTAACGTTTTGATGCAGGTTTAGGATAATAATTGGAGTTTAGGATTAGAGTTAGAGTGGTCGGATAACAGAGTGGTTAAAGACGTTCAACTAGACGACCGGGGTACGATTCTCCGTTCGTTCCGGCTTTATCCCACAATATGACCCCCTGTGCGCTTTCAACCGAAAGAAAACATAAAACAGCATTCCTAGATTCGTTTTGAACAAAGGATCAAATAGGGAAATAGAGAATCACAAGAAAACCAAGAGACCCAATATTTTGCCAGCATATTCCCTGTAGCTTTAATTAAGTGCTATTAAATTTCCTCATATAATTCCCCTGACCTATTTTCAAGGTCGCATGGGTCGAATTTTGTAATTGGCTTAAAATATGAATTCTCTTATGTATCCCATAACTTGCATATAACTTAAAACTTAAAGAGTGGGTGTAACACATATATCATTTTCAAAATCACCAACGGAGACTAGCCTTGTTATGGCATCAGTGCGAAGCCTATGATTCTTTAGACCACTTACATTGAGTTCTGTTTCTAAGCATTTGGAGTTATACATGTATGTTTTCTTCTCTATAAATAGTATCAAGATATCCAAGTTAAACTTTAGAGCTATATCAAATCTTATACAGTGAAACCTCACATAACGACCGCCTCAGAATTACGACCACCTCGTTATTAGAGACATTTTTTTTGGTTATATTTCTCTATATGTCTTTGTAATGGTCGCTTCAACAATACGACCATCCGGCCATTCCATATAACGACCATTTTTGACAGTCCCAGTGACCACCAATTAACGTTGACTCCATGAGCTGGACCAGTCACATGTGGTCAACGTTACCTGGTATGTAGTGAGCCATGAACAGCTTGCTGAATGTCAGGATTCAATCTTTCGTTTACCTAAACAGACCATCCTTTCCACCGGTTACAAATAAACAAATTATCGGATTATCTACCTGGGCTTGGAGGATGTTATAATCGATCTTGTTTTACTTATTAGGGTATTGACAGGTCAATATTCTGCCTATTGATCACTTTGAAACCCTGTTTTTCTTTCCTTCATCAGCCCAGACTCAGAAACCGACTTATTCGTTTGCCGCTATTTGACACCATTGGGAATTTGTCATATATATTCTTGTTATTTTCCATGTTTGGCTTGCTACTTTTGCGTCAATTTAAAAGTGTTTGATATTTTAAGCATTTCCCTTTTCACAATCTGTCATTGTTTTTTATGACATTTGACAAAAACACAGGTTACATAGTTTTATTGTTTGTAGTTAAAATGTGATTTAATCTGTATTGTAGTCAAAGCAGGTTGTAACTGGTACAGGTATTGTGTAGTTAAAATGTTGTGATTTAATCTGTATTGTAGTCAAAGCAGGCTATAACTGGTACAGGTATTGAAAAAGGATACCGAATAATTTTTTTTATTCATCATCATCGATATTTAAATTCCGCTTCCATTTATTTTGGGAAGTGGATTTATCGTCATTTTTAGAAAACTCTGCATATATTTCCTTGTCTCTTTACTACATAAAATTCACTTGCGATTGAAAGGTTTATAAAAATACTATTGGAAATGTTACGTTTTGTAGTAGGCCTGTTGACGTGCAGAGTTGGAAACAAACAACATATAGCAGTTTTACATACTCCCAACTTTGGTACGATACTCAACACAAGAATTACCAATGATAGGTAACCGAACGCACAGAGAGGTGCGTCAAACGAACCTAACTACAAATACGACACAGTGGTCAGGGATATTGATACTATTGTTGATATTAAACCTCAATCGTTACGTTCTTATGGATTTTCATGTCTCGTATATATGATCATGACAGTTGTTTTAATCATTTTTATTTTACAAAGTGCTGTACTCGCAGTTTAGTTTATATTTAGTATGATAGCTATTCCCTTTTGATTGTCTGACTAGTCTATTTCGTAATTAGATGTAAATCCTACACATTGCATCGTATTTTGCATAATCGTTTTACTTTCATATTAGTTAATTAATCAATAGCTGCCTTGAACACAAGCTATTGTTATATTATAATACTCATTTGATATCTTGCCAATTTTTGCGTCGATCAAATGAAAGTGTTTATAGGTTGACTTTATATCTTTATTATAATTGTACGGTCTCGATGTCTCATGCTGCCCTATAATCTACATTTTTTTTAATCATTTTTGATTGTTATATGTATATATTTACTTACATGTTGTTAATTTTAAGATACAAATAATAACATATATGTTGAAGGGTCACACACGTGCATGATCTGTAGATATGTTTTCGTTATTATGTTTGTTGTTACAATATTGTGCTAAGTTCAGTATTTTGTTTAACTTATTCGTTTATTTATATGCGTGTATGTCTCAAATTATGTCTCCAATTTGGACTTGAATCACGAAAGATTTATGCTAGACTGTATGTATTCCAGTATGAAAGGTTTGATTTGTCTAATCCTGTTTGGTTTGGTATTTTTTCTACAGTAGTAATACTCCTATAGTTAATAGACATTTGTTTACTTTTACATCCGGTGTTAATAGGTTGACTTAGTCACCTTTAGTTTTCCAAGAATAGAATAGTTTTGTTGATAGTTTGGCTATCTGATCGACCTCTAGCGGTGAAGAACAAATGGGATACTGGCTTACATTGTGCTATCAATAATACGGGTGTTGTTCGATTTCACGGTCTGAACAAAGTTTTGTAAGTCTTATTCCAATGCAAGATAGTGTATAACACTACATGACCTTCGACGGTCATAAACTGAAAGGAAAGAAACGCAACTTCTTTAATTATAAAATCTTTTGTATTGAATAAACATAGCCGTATAAAAGTAAAGGGATATTAAGCATCCTAACCTAATACCCTATTAAATATTCATCATCCGTGACAAAAAAACAACTTATTTACTTCCGATGCATCTTAAACACAAATGCTTGTGTTCTTTTCCATTCAGACTAGTGTCCATTTCTTACTATCACTAAGACGCATGATTGCCAATGCATTTGAAATTCAAAATTGGTTTTACAAATATGTCAAGGCTATCCCAAGCTGATAGATGACGGGCTTTCTCGATGCTCCTGGGCAGTAACACTCAAAAACAATTTGCTACTAACTTGAGTTCACAAATTGACTATGGATTGGAAAATTATACGTCTCGACACCACGAGAACAGTTAATGGCAGACCGAGATCAGGACGTCCACGTGTAACGTCGCGACGTCAATATCAGCCCATTTGCGTGACAGGAGTTTAACAGCAACCGAAACGGCACGAAATGCCATTGGTAATGCAAACCGCCGAATTCAACCAAAAACTGTGAGAAATAGACTGCGAGAGTCAAATTTACGCTCACGTCGTCAGTACGTTAGTTTGCACGGACACCTCAATGCCTAGCGCGTCGTATGCGATGTTTGATGGCAAATGTGCCCAAACGTTTCCCAATGAGACGTTGGAGGTCCACGCTCTTCAGGGATGAATCCCGATTCACGTTATTTTTATCAGGTGGCCGTTAACGTTTGTACTGACGTCGAGGGGAGCGTTTTTGCAGATGCTTGTGTCTTAGAGCGTTATAGATTATCGGGTGGATCGGTTAGGGCGTTAGGAGGAAATTGGCATGTGTTAAATACAACTTTAGTGATCATTAACATGAATTTAACGGCTGTTCGAGATAAGATCATAAGGCTTTCGTTGTCCTTAATTGAACACTTGTGGGATGAATTCGGGAAGAGTTCGGAATCGGTAAAACATCCCAATTAATCCCCTAAATTGGCCAACGCACTTACCGAGGAATGGAATAACACCTGGGACAGTCAATAGCTGTATGGAAACCATGTCCCGCAGAATAAGAGACGGTATAGCTGTACGGGGAGGACACGCATGATATTGGGATTCGGTTTGACAATAGTCGTTATTTCATTATTGTGTACATCAGGGTATCCTCGTTTGTTAAAAAGCAAAGAAAATTTGAAGACGGATGGTCCAATATTCGAACTTAACTGTTGCTTTTCACATTTAGGTAATTTACTAATTATTATTATTTATTAAACCGTGAAGTTTAAGTTGCGTTTCTTTATCCTTTCAGTATGTAAAGGAATTGTTATTGCATGTTTTGTTCAAATCTCATTCTGTAAGATTATTTCTCTGGAATTATGGAATGGTACCTGTTACTTGTTTTGTCTGCTTGCATTTTAATGTTACATGAGACGAATTTGTGCCATTTTGACTGAAAATAGCATAAATAAATGACCTTTAAGGCTGATGGGTCTAATGTACTGTAAACGTGGTTATTTTGACAGGGGATTAATTTCGCGATCGATTCACTTGTTTTTATTTCCGTTTGTAGTTCGAGACTACGCAAATTGATACCAAAATATTACGCGTGGTAAAATTATCGCGATCAGATGGACGTAAATCCCCCCTTGTAAATTTCCATTTTTACAGTATTTCTATACAAACAATCGCCATGGTAACCTTAAAATAAGTTTGATTTCTGCGTTCTACGTTGCCATGGCGATACAGCTGCTTCTGCCTTAGATAAGAGTTGTAGAGTTGTACTTTCCCTTTACATTATGCACAATTAAACATATTGTAATGTTTATATTTCTCTGTTAAATTAAATTGAAGATTTGCTACACTGGCTTCATTCTTGTTTGAGAGATATCTTATAATTACAAAAACGACATGGAAACAGTCATTTTCAAGATTTCATTATGGTCACATATGAGCATGACCTTATTCGAAACATGTATGATTTTAAGTCGCTGTCTAATATTTGAGGTATTTAAATCTATGAACGAAAAAAACAATTCTACATGTATATTATAGCATATTGCCAACAAATATTAAAATGAAATGACCTACAAAATTTTAGAAAGAAGAAAATATAGAGGTTGCACAACGAGTGGTTGTTGGATATTTTTTTAACCGGGACCCGGTGATGTGACGTCATTTGATTATTGATGACGTCAATAACAATTGCAGGTCGGGTCAAAGTTCGAATTCTTGACCAATCAAAAGACCGGAAGGTTATATTCCATTAGTGGAATAACATATTAATATCCAACAGTCGGCACATTTATACATTGTGTTGAGAGTGGAATAACACAGCGTGTTGTGGTAGGAATTAGGTTATTATGAAGGAAACGATGCAACTGCATATCACCTTTAGAGGTGAAATACAAAGTAACTTTGGAGACTAAAACCTCCCACCAGCAGATCCTATCACCTAGCATTTGCGAATAATTGTCAATCACAAGATAACAAAATCATCACAGGAACATATTTCATTACCTAGCATTCGCGAATAATTGTCAGATACAAGTTAACTAAAACATCCAACGAGCAATCTTATCACTTAGAATTAACTGTAAATCATGTGTTTACTAAAACATCCCACGAGCAGATCTTATCACCTAGCATTTATTGTAAATAACGTGTTAACTAAAACATCCAACGAACAGATATTATCACCGATCATTAACTGTAAATAACGTGTTAACAAAAAAACCGAGCAGATCTTATCATCTAGCTTTAACCCTTAATCACGTGTTAACTAAAACATCCAACGAACAGATGTTATCCCAAAGCATTAACTGTAAACACCGTGTTAAATAAGAAATCCAACTAGCAGCTCTTATCACCCACCAAGCATTAACTGTAAATCGCATGTTATGATATGGGGTTCGACTCGGGTTATATGTTTCCCTTAATTCAGTCAAATTGGTAAACTTATGTATTTTCATAACTTCAGTAAAAGCCACTTATGTAACTCCCCCCATCCCGTAGAGACAATGAAGATTTTTGATATAAACAAAAGTAATTCATATATTGGAATTAATGTATATATACACACGAGTGTATATCTGATATACTTATTAACCAAACATTTAGAAATGTGCTGTGTAAAACGCAGGCAAATCTCAGGTAAGCATAAAGGTGAAAACAAGAGCTTATATGAAACGTTATATAATTGCCTTCCTATTGTTTCCTAAAACAACACCTGCATATTGTCGAAAACTATATTGGCGTTTAAGAGAATACCCCATATAGACGTGGAAACGAAACACTTTACATACAACTGGCAAAATATAAAGAGAACATCACATTACAAACATTAAAATCATTTTAGGAAAACGTTGTGCATTTGCAAAAAAATCATTGAATATACTTTTAACTAGAGTAAGAATAAATTCTGTTCCTTTTCAATATAAAAAATATATATATATTTAAATATGTAGTTCAACGTCAGCATATGGACACTACCTATATACTTTAATATTTCATGCGTAAAGTACTTGAGTTAGACATATTCGGCTATTTTTTCATTTGAAAATGTGTGTGACTACTGTGTGTCCACAGTCCTTTTTTATAGAAATTTCGAATATGCTTACTTCCAAAGGATCGTTCACTTTTAATCCTCACATATTTTTAATTGACCATAGGAATAAAAAAAAAACAATAAAGAAATGTCACGTCATATCCCAGTTTAATTGGAGGGCCAGTGTAACTTCACTAATTGTTCTAACTCTGCTCTGTTCATTTGATATATATCCAGTTCCGTTGATTCAGTGACGTTATAACCACCCCGTTTCTTATAGAAATCTATTGATGGTTTGTTCCAGGCGTAGACCTCCCACTTCATCCGCTGGCAGTCCTGCGCTAGACCAATCTAAATCAAACAAGTCACATATTACTACTGTTTACACAATAAATATACAGTCAAATAGTTTTCCCGCCAGTGTAATTGAATAGACAATATGCTGTTTGTGTTCTTCAGACTACTGATTCTCAAAGTTATAGTACCTCGCAAGCATCTCGTACACGAGGAAGGTCGTCTTTAAATGACCAGCTGTTGATATGACGTTAAAACTATAGTACTTTAAATTAAAATCCACGATATTACCATTTAATAATTGATTTTTCTTTGTTTTCTTGGTAAATACTCAAATGTGATATGGTCGAAAAATTCTTTTCATTCTTCTATGAAAGAAATTCCGAGAATGGCGCGAAAAATGTGACGTCACAATACGACAATTGACGTTGCGTATTGATTTGAGAAAAAGAATCCCATTTAAAACCAGTAAAATTGTACATAAAACATGTTTTAAATTAGAAAATCATTTTCAAAAATTAATTTTAAGCGTTGATGTCAATTATTTTTTAGTTTCATCGGGGTATGAAACAAACTTTGTTTGCAAACTTCTGTAAGAATCCGATACGCGGATTCATACAGTTTGCAAACAAAATTTGTTTTTTTGTAAATCGTTTGTTTATACTGAGCATCAGTTTTAATCATTGATATAACACACATTTATATTGTTGACTATCGTTTAAGAGTGAATTATATACAAGGTAATAGGGAAAGTATTGTCCAATTGTTATGTACTAGTGAAAGTGTATGATGGTTAACAAGGTGTGATAACATTGTACGCAGAAATGAAATGATTCGCTACGGTAACAGTTTCCAGATGAAGATTAAGAGAAAATAATCCACTAGAAATTCCACTAGCGTATAGACTCTGGTTTGTATATCAAAGTCATAAGACTGGCGATCGAGGTAGTAATGATAGAGGCTGTGATCCGTAGGATAATAGTTCATCAAAGTTTTCTAATTTAACAAGGTTTTAATTATAAATGAGTTATGATTAACGTTATGATAATACTCATTTATCATGCGCCATATAAAATCCACAAGGAATTTCCTCACTTGAATATTAATCCACGAGATCGTGTAAACGATATAAAAGGTCAATAGTTATGTAAGTCACGATCAAACCTATCTATAAATGTCATTATGGAGTCAATATCATTGAATGAAAAGGCTTACCTGTGCTACTTCATGGAACAGTTTGGACCCAATACCACGCCCTCTGTGTTCCTCTGACAAGAACAGATCCTCCAGGAATATAACACGTCCCGACCAAGTGGAGTAAACGTAGAAGTACAGAGCGTACCCCCACAGAACAGGCTTGTCTTGTGAAGCTGTAGGAAGATTAATATTGATGGTCAAAGTAATACGAAATATTAATAATTGTACGAATGAAGCAAAATGTTTGCGTTTTATGAAAGATTAAAACTTTAAAATATCATACAACAAATGGCTCCCAGGTATTATTCTCCCACGGCAATCTCAAGATTTACATTGCTGCCATGTACTACGTTTGAACAAAGTACATATAGTATTTACGGGTAAAAGGTTTCCTATTGGTCATTTAATTTTAGTTTTTTTCCGCAATTATGACAGTTTGATTATTGTTTCATCACAGAGAAAAGACAAATATCGTACCTGTTGCTTTCGTATCCTCAACAACCAGACATTCGAAATATTTCTGCTCACCAAAACCATCTTTTCTGAGTTCTGTAAGAATGACGTTCACATAAAAACGTAACACATTAATGTTATAGATAGTTCTAATGTTTGGAGGTTTTATAGATTAATACTTCCTGCAAATCACATCACAATTTATTTAAGTTTATCAGCATCGTCCTTTTATGTAGCTCGCAATAATTGATTCGGACATCACATAATTATTATACCAATAATTAATGATTTTGATATCAATGCTATCACAACTTGTAATTATGAATAATTTTGATATCAATATAATCATGACTCGTAATCAATAATGTTTATATCAATGTTTAAACGATTTGCAATTAATTAATTTTATATCAATATTATCACGACTCGTTATTGATGATTTTAATATCAATATTATCACAACTCATAATTAACGATTTTGGTATCAATATAATCACGACTCGTAATTAATTATTTTCATATCAATATTATCACGACTCGTAATTAATGAATTTGACATCAAAGTTACTACAAGTCGTAATTAATTATTTTTATTTAAGCAATGAACAGTGGTTTTAATGTTGTAATAGTCGATATGGCAGCAAAATGTATGGTAGGCAAATGTAGCATGGGAACCCATTTGCCTACCATACATTTTGCTGCCATATATATATCGACTTTAACAACATTAAAACCACTGTTCAATACTTATATTTACATTGTCTGACCATTTTCGTCAACTTTGAAAAAAAACTAAACCAACATAAAAAAAGCCCGCCTTTTTTAATGTCACATGACCCACTTGGTGTTATAAACTGAGGCACTGGGTGTTATAGGCGTATGGTGGCAACTGCCTCTTCGCATTGTGTCAATGGGGAAACGCGAAGCAAATGTAAATATATAAATATTATCACGACTCGTTATTAATGATAATGATATCAATGTCATCACGTTTCGTAATTAATTAATCTTATATCTCGTGATTAACGATTTTGATGTTATTATTGCAATGTTGATGGTGTAGCGGAACTGGTCCAAACTGAAGTACTTTCATGTATTTTGAAATAATACGACGAGAAACCGGTCCTGATGGCATCATGGATGAGCACATGAAGTATGTTTATTCTCTGCTGAAGCGATATCTCTCTATGTTATTTAATGCAATACTTCGATCTGGATCTTTTCCAGCAAGTTGGTGTGAAGCTATAATTTCTCCATTGCATAAGAAAGGTGACACAAAAAATCTAAACAATTATAGAGGTATTTCTTTATCTTCAGTAATAGGAAAGATATTTACTAAGATATTGAATAACAGATTTATATTTTGGTGTGATGCTTATGACAAACTCTATGAGAATCAGATTGGTTACAGAACTGGTTATGGTATTGCTGACAATATCTACATTATTTTCTATTGTACAAAAGTACATCACTAAACGCAAGGGTAGGCTGTATTGTATTTTCATTGATTTTTCAAAAGGTTTTGTCAGTATTCAGCATAATTTATTAAGATATGTTCTTTTGAAAAACAATGTCAAAGGTAGATTTTTTCTTGTGATATCATCTAAGTACTCTCAGTTAAAATCCTGTGTGAAGGTAGACAAGCTTGTTTTATCTGAATTTTTCAATTGCTCTGTTGGTACAAGGCATGGTTGTATGGTCAGCCCACTACTTTTTGTTTTGTTTCTAAATCAACTGCTTGAATTAATGGACAGCCATGGATGCAGAGGTGTGTTTGTTAATGAAAATGTTCACAACATTACATCCTTGTTATATGCTGATGATATCGCTAGTATCGCTAGTTTAGCAGATACAGTGCGTGGGTTACAGAAACAATTGATTGTGTATCTACTTTTTGTGACAAATATGGTATGAAAGTAAACCTGGATAAGACCAAGATTGTTGTATTTAGAAGAGGTGGAATTGTAAAAGGTAATGAAAACTGGTTTTACAAAGGAGAACAGATTGAAATTGTGAACTTTTACAAGTACTTGGGTACTATTTTTACTCCAAAAATGTCGTGGGGTTGGGGTGGAAAACTTGCACAGCAAGCTGTAAAAGCTTCATTTGTTATTCAAAAGTTTAGGTACAAGAACAATATTGCATTTTACCTTTTTGACCATATGATTACTCCAATACTTTGTTATCGTGCAGAAGTGTGGGGCTTTTCCCGGAGAGATGCAATAGAATATGTACATTTGAAGTTTTGTAGAATAGTTTTAGGCGTCAACTCGAGCACCAGCAGAAATGTTTTGTACGGTGAACTTGGGAGATACCCCCTACATGTTATATATACATTTGTACATTGAGACTAGTAAAATACTGGTTGAAAGTAATGTCTATGCCAGCTAAGTCTGCTATGAAATGTTGTATAGACTGGATCTTGCAGGTAGAATAACTTGGGCCACTTATGTGAGACAAATACTTGGCAGTCTTGGCTTTAATGAAGCTTGGCTAAATCAGGGTGTTGGAGACATTTCTGTTTTTCTCCAAAATGTTAAAACCATGTTGGTAGATACCTTTTTGCAATCATGGTATGATATATTGAATAACAATGACAAGTTATGTACTTATAAGC
>NC_047028.1:4572916-4651266 GCF_902652985.1 Pecten maximus | reverse complement strand
TATGTTATATTCCGACATTGTTAATCAGGGAACTAGTGTACACGGCCTCTCATACAAACACGTGGTCCTGGCTTATCAGAAAAAAATAGAAGCTGCTCCATCTATCATGTTGTCGTCCCTAGATAGACCAAGCCGCATTACGCGTCGGTGCATTCAAATATAATTCCTTTGGTTTTAGGTTGAAAATTATCCAAATTCAGCATATTCTGATTTGTAAAATTTCAACCGATTTAGCATGTAAGGAGGTTAGCCAAGATTATTGGCATTCATTTGATTACAGATGTATAAGTGAGGGTAAAGGGCGACAATTTGGATAGCGAATGCTACTACGGTAATAGTGGGCATGCGATACCGCTGCCCTAGCTGATAAACAGAAGTAAATCATAGGACTCCGAACATGAATGTTGTGTATACCGGACAGTGTGGCATTTAACTGTACGATCAGGGCGGCACAGACACTACTACAATTGACAAGATTAACGTTATCTTTTCTATACACGCAAATCAATAACATTCTCATGTAATATGCGAAGCTAAACTACATCCATTCCATACTTTATATGAGGTTACTTGAAATATCAAAGGATATAAATCGTTGCTGAATACCCATGCCAGCCGTCGTTTACACTAGAAGTTTAATACTCGATCATTACTATTATTTTTTCCGACAATCTCTAAAGCCTAAATAAGATTATAAAGCATACATTTTATCTTAATAATGGTGTAAACAAAAGCAGAGTGACCTTGCCATTCGATGTCTGTGCAGAGATAGCAGCTTTCTGTTTCCTCCAAATTAATACAGCGCCAGTGAGTTACTGAGTGGCTTCATTATATGATTATGTAAGTATGCTTACTGTACCTAAACCGGAACATGATGGTACACACCAAACACATAACGTAGAGCCCGGAGTCAGGCGTTATATCCGGAAACATATATATATGCAGTCGTAGCGCTACCACCGTCCCCTATTCAAAAGTCTGAATATCCCAAAGATTCTATTGTCATATTACTGGAACATCGTTACACATCATTCGTGACTCGGTTATCTGACTAGGCGTGTGTGAATACAACGCAATCCACTACTTATTGTAAATCCTAGTCAGCCTTTACCAGGTTCAATGGTATGTAATAAATGTGTATATACAACAAGATGATCACGTTACTACCTGGACAGGATCTATGATAGCAATATATGACCTGTCAAAGGCAGGCATATAAAAGTGTGAGGGATACTCCTTCCTTTGTTTAATTCTCAATGACAGAACGCCTTAAATCATATGTTTATTGCATTTCTTAGTCCGTTGATTATTCATATAATGTGAATGGGATGTTGACTTAATTATGATAAGGAGTTTCTAAGTTTTGCGATTTTTGACCACTGTGACCTTGAAAATGTCAAATGCCATTGGTATGAGGGACTTTAAGAATACACTATAGCATGTATTTTATGGGAAATTATTACGCTGGTTCTTCTTGAAGTTTTCTGAAAAAAAAAACCTTTTTCTATTTCACTCTATTGACCTCGGAAAGAAGATGGGGTTATTATGGTGGTACAATAACAGGATTCTTGGATTTTTTTTAACCATATGACCCATTGGGTTTCCTAGAAATTAAGATTCTCAGAGTAACTTTGAACTTTTTCACACATGTAACCTTGAAAATAATCCATTATCATTTTGAATATACCTTTGAATTAGGTCAAAACAGTTTAACACAGGTCATACTCTCAGACCAGCACATAAAAACTACCAAAAGTATCTATTTATATGTGATAATGTTAGACGAAAGCAATGAACACGCATACATATCGGGAAAAATTGTGTTACATTTATATTAATGGCACCCCTACTGATTGACAAGAATAGTGTTTTTATTTATGATCAGCACAGATAAATCGCCACATCTCGGCTTAATCACATCAACAATAACTAAAAATGTTCCAGTTGAATTACCTGTACACCCTATAACATTTCATATAACTTTGTACAGCCAGGGATACAAATTGAAAGGAATTACAAAGGATTACATCACATATATAAGGCATTAAACATTATGTTACCGACACAAATCTAGTTGATTATCGTCGAGTGTTGTACAGATTGTATACATGTTCTGAAGCATACCTCGTCTGTAGGCCCCTAAAAACACTACGTTCTTTACATAGGCTATATGTAGTGTAGTGTCTATTTATAGAAACACAAATCAAGTGTCTATTTATAGAAACACAAATCAAAGTTTTCCGAATTACTCGTTAATGAATTAAGTTAGTATCATCACAAACGTAAAACGTTGACGAAAGATAATGTTTGCCCAAAGAATGTGACCCATGGCTACACATCCCTCCGACTGTTTCCTATGGTAAGACGCATAGTATTGTGGCCATGGAACACATCCAAATATGGTAACTGGAGGATTCTGGCCCTAACTGTAACAGAGAGTGGAGACTCCTTGCTGTCTAAATACTACTCAATATCCTCATCTGACCTTCCTTCAGCTTTACATAATTTCTACAAAATTATCTAGAGACTGTGAAAATTCATCAGCTTCGTCAATTTCCTCACCATGATGAGATATACTGAATCTGTATAATATTTTTCTCCACGAACGTCATTAGGAATCGGTGCAAGTCCTTGGGTCTTTCAGTAGATCTTTAATTAGTAAAGCAAATTGAAAAGTCAATATGATAGGATCCAAAACCTGTAATACAGACGAATAGGTTGCCAAATGAATTCAATCGATGTGGAGTTTTTCACAATTGTAGATTGTAGATTTCTAGAAATTATTGGGGTATAGATAGCAAGTTGTCCCATCATTAATTTCAATATCTCTACACTTTGTTCACTTGTCTGCCGCTTTATCTCGGCTACCTCATTGCCATTGTCCATTGTCCCTCTGTGTTATGGCGTTTCCTTCCGCCATCATATGCCATCAACAGGAAACGGGGAGAAGTTTGAGTCCAGGGAAAGTGTATACATGAGTTTTCCCCTCCAATTCTCGAATGGATTGTTTCAGCTTTTGTAAGGCGCAATTGCTTCATATTAGATGCACCTATCAAGTGTATTCTACAGCAGAAATGACGATAGAAAACGGTATGGACTGTTGTCTTATTCGGCGTAGAGGTTTCGTTGCTCCTTACGATTGTCGGAAGATGTGAGTTCATATATAGCGCTGCCGCCATGCAAGTGACAGACACCATCAACACACCTGATTTCGTAAACACAAAGCGTTATTGGGTCTAAACCGGAACACTAATAATATAACCCAGAACCCGGAATCGGGTGGTAGATCCGGAGGCATACATAAACAGTTGTTGCGCAGACCAAAATCTAAACATATGTTTGTATAAGATTTGTCACTATAGTACAGCCTGGTATTAACTGTTGACCTATAATTTACTTAAATGATTAGAGTTGTTTGCGTGGGTTTGAGAAAAATAAATACTGAGTAAGTTAATTGGGGTTTATTCCCATTAAAGACTAGATTTATATTCTAAACACTTACCTACAGTAAGATGTCAGTATTATTCTCATATGTTCACGAAAAACCTATAGATATATTAACGATTCGTTAGACAATGTATGTATCTTTAATAACAACACAAAACTTTATTGATCATGTTGATTAGTAAGACCCCTTAGAGCTCGAAATTATTGACACTTCAGTTTCTCCAACATCTGCCGCTTACTGCATCAGGGGATTCGATGGATAGGAGAGAGATTATAATTTCCAAAATGTAAAAAATCCATCCCTAGACAGTAAAATTCTTTCTTCCCATATATATATATACATTTCCGAGTTGATTCGGTATTTAAGGGATTGTTCCAATCATCTATATTTCAGATATCGACTGTTGACATACTGGCCTACTAAAAAATCAACAGCACAAGGTAAAGTCAGAGACTTGTATATCATACGTCTCTGGTAAAGTGTAATAAGTCGTATTGTATTTTGTAGTAAAGATGTGTAGTTGTAGTTGTAGAATTAACGATGAAGTCGTCGATTGTTGATTCCTCTGTTTATTGATGAAGGTAGGTGTTGTATCCGTACGAATATGGAAGGAGTGATGTGTCCGTGCAAAGCATGGGAATGAGTGACATTGGTATGAGGGAAATGCTATTCTTTTATATTAATCATAATGTGTTTCGGCCGGACAGATAGATTTCCGCCGACTTAATATGGTTATGGGGTAAGTGACCTGAAGTCTACATGTAAATACCTGTTAAAGGTTAGAAGTTAGTAAAAATTTCCGTGTTAGATTAAATACAGGAATTTAATCTTAATGTAACGGTATAGCCAGCAGATGAACCCTGTGTGTAGAAGTGATGCGGAGACAGTCTCCATATATCAATAGATAACCGATGGGGTCTGTTGACATCTAATTAGTGTATGCTGGAGAAGTAAGGGGCCTTATCAAATTGATGTGGCATGTGCTACGGACCAGAGTACCTCAGAGTTGACCTTCCCAGGACACCAAATTTTTATAAGTAATTAATCTGATAGGAACAGTAAAAACAAACGGTAGAGCTAAGTTTGGGCAGTCATAGACGAGGGTTGGCTCGGTTACACACCTTGTACTAAACGCTAGTAAAGACGACTGTGGAAAAAACATATATTAATGTGTTGATTGTCGTGGGTGTTGTGTAACAATTTTGGTGGCAGCGGTGGGATATATCTGTCAGACACATCTCTGGGATATATTGAACACATTTCTGGGATATATGTATCTTAATTAAGTGTTTTAATTTTGGTATATCAAGAAACTGTTATTGGCTATTATAGCTGTTTGAGCCAAAGGAGGTCTATGAACTGTATGCAGTAACATATCACGGTGCAGTATGGCAACTGAGGAAAGCCTGATAGAACTAATGACTGGTGAACAGAGAGAAGAACAAGTTGATGAAGAAGTAACTATTATGACAAAGGTTTTAAATGACAATACTGAAATGAAGGAATTTGAAATGCGAAAAATGGAAATTGAATTAGAAAAACAACGCTTAGAATTTGAAAAATTCAAAATAGACCGGGAATTACAGCATCAATTGCGTCTGAAAGAACATGAACTTGAAATTAATCGTGGCACAACAAAAACTGAAGCCACAACGAAAATTCCAGTGAAACTTAAATTACAACCATTTAATCATGACAAAGAAGATGTGCTAACATATTTGGACGAATTTGAGTCGGTATCTAAGCAAGCAGGATGGGAAGAAGATATCAAAATCTTACATTTGAAATCCTTACTTGTTTGAGATGCTCGCGAGATTGCTTCTCATTCTAGTAGAACATATGAAGATATACGAAAGGCCTTAATTACACGATTCAGCAAAAGGAGGTCTGATTATTTCGGAATGTTATCTGGTATCCAAAGAAACCACAATGAAACATACCGAGGACTTATGGCACGCATAGATCAATATTTGGCAAGGTTCATCGGAGAGCGTGATACTATTCAGTGTTTTCGAGAAGAGTACTTCTTGAAGGCGTTGCCAGGAGCACAGTCCCAGTGGATACGTAGAAACCAGGGAACAGGGACGGTGGTAGAGGCTGCAGAGGATTATATAGTACCTCAGAGAGATCAGAATAGGCGGAGTGCTGGGCATATACCTATGGGATCGGGAGGTACGAATGCCAGTAAAGTGGTTTCACAGGAAATGTCGCGATTTGCTGGCGAGGGCAAGAAGAATGTGGTGTGCTTTAAGTGTAAGGCACGGGGCCATATTGCCCGGGACTGTCCGAGTAATAAAAGACAAGGAGGACAAAATCAGGCTTCGTATCTTGTTAAGCAAACAATTTGGGAGCGACTGATTTGTGTGCCAGGTCTTGCAGACGGACAGGAAATAAGCTTTGTCAAGGATACTGGGGCTGATGTGACGTTAATTCGTGAGGAATTTTTCAAGCCAAGTGCTATCCTTGAAGGACAGTGTATGGCATTATACACGGCGATTGGCCAGCCGTTTCAAGCAAAACGGGCAATCGTGGATCTTGACCTTCCATGCTTTAAGGGTCATGCTCAGGTTGGTGTCGTGTCGGACTTGGCTGCTGAAGCTTTACTAGGAATGGATATTCTTGACAGGTCAGTTATGGCAGTGACAAGGGCACAGTCCAAGCAGTAAAAGGCTGAGGAGCATGTCGTGGAGCGTGAAATGGAGGTAACAAAAGTACTACCTCGAAACATTATGGAAGAAAGATCGGAGGAAAGGCTGGGTGTTGATGAGCTGTCAACGGTCAACTCAGAGGAACTTTCCAAGTTACAGCGAGAGGATGAGTCGCTGAGTAAAATTAAGGCGAAGTCCTTGTCTTCAGCTGAGGAAGCTGATGAAAATGATGTTGCTTTTTATTGGGAACATGACATTCTAAGGCGAAAGTGGAGGACTGGAGATGGTAAAACAGCTGGAAAACAGTTGGTACTTCCCAAATCACTGAGACAAGCTGTCATTAAACTTGCCCATGACAGAAAACTAAGCAAAGAGTCCTACAATCATTTTATTGGCCTGGAATTTTCTCGGATATAAAAAGTTACTGTCAAACGTGTGATGTGTGTCAAAAAGTGGCTAGACGTGACCACCAGAGAGCTTCAATGGTCATTGTGCCAAGAGTTGGACAGCCATTTGGGAAAATTGCTATGGACAATGTCGGACCGTTACCAATGACAAATTCAAGGAATAGGTTCATCCTAACTGTAGTTGACGATGCAACGCGATATCCTGAGGCATTCCCATTACCTAGCTTTGAGGCGGAGAGAATTGCTACAAAACTCATGGAAATGTTCAGCCGTGTGGGTATCCGAAAAGTTATCTTGACATATCAAGGTACTAATTTCACCAGCGAGTTACTGACGCACCTCTACAGAAATCTTGGGATCAAAGGTATCAAAACAACTCCATACCACCCTCAAACAAATGACACAGTAGAACGGTTTAACGGTACTCTGAAAGCCATGCTAAAGAAGCTGTGCGGTGGTAATGTCGAGCAATGGGATGAGTTACTGCCCTATACCCTGTTTGCATACCGTGAAGTCCCACATGAGGAAACTGGATTTTCTCCTTTCGAGCTTCTGTACGGTTGGCCTGTTCGTGGACCTTTACAAGCACTAGAATCAATCATGACAGGAGAAGGAGACACCCCAAGATATGTGGTGGACCATATAGTAAACATACGAGAAAAACTTCAAGATGTCAGTCAGGTGGTTCAAAATAACTTAGCAGAAAGGAAGGCCAAGGTCAAAGTATGGTACGACAAAAGGGCAACTGAAAGATCATTCAGTCCAGGTGATGAAGTCCTTGTTCTACTCCTGACGGAGAACGCCAAGATGCTAGCACACTGGAAAGGACCATATAGAGTGACTGAAAGGGTCAACAATGTCAATTACAAGGTCAACGTCGGAGGTCGCAGAGGAATAGTCACGTATCACATGAACCTTCTGAAACGGTACTACCGTGCTATGAACATAGTTAGCAGAGTAGAGGGTGACGATGTTGGTCAGGAGGGGAAAATCCTTCATCCAAACGACTCGGAAGAGACAGTTAAGGATGTTAACGTCAACAAGAACGTAGACAGTGACAAAGTGATGGAACTGTGGGCGTTGTGTGCTGATTTTGAGGATGTCTTTACGACAAGGCCAGGGAAGGCAACTGTAGTGGAACCTGAGATAACAAGAGGCCCAGGGCCTCGTAGCTCTCTGGACGTTGATTTGAAATCCAGCTTGTTTGTATATACAGTTACGTGCCAATTTTAGTCTTTCATTTTTTTTTTATTTTGCTATATATTCTTTGTATTTTCAACTTTTTCAATGAATTTTCCTGGCTTTGAGTATTGATCGTTTTAAATGAAATTTTGTACTCTTATAGAGAATTGTTTTCTGTTTCATCTCATAATATTGTCACTGTTTTCCGATGTATGTGACTAGAGAAATCATATACATTTATAAGTCACCAACGGTCACAGGTCAAATTGGTCATCAATATATATACGTGTAGTATCAATGCGACATGCTTTCAGCTTGTACATTATCACTACATAATACAAATCATCAATATATATGTATATGACTATAATCAATTAGAAACCTATACTCTCTCAAAATTTGATTTAAATTATCACAGGTTTCTTATATTTACCATATTTACACAAGATACACTTTATACCCAAAACACATTTGTCAATAGTTATCAGTGATTTAAAGCTATACACTGGGTAACGGGACAGATTTCATTACTAAGTAATAGCTCTGGAGATAGGGTTCCATTCCCATGTGAAAGAAGATTTGCCAGGGACGTATACGTATACCTCGCGAGACACTGTAGCAGACGACATAATGCGTATAAACTAACACGCATAGCAGCATTTTTTTGCAGCGGCACAGGGATACGTGTGTTGCAGCACATTACTATATACACATTACAGTGGGTTGATACAGGAATTTTGCCTCATAACTCCTCAGAATAACGTTCGGCATGTCCCTGTGACACCGAGTATGTCCAAAATGACACCGTAAATTGACGATTACTCGAAAATGAAAACATTTAACAACTCAAATTTCTTGTCAAATCTAGTTCGTGTCGACCCAAACCATGTGTCTTGAAATCCATTCTGACAGTCCCACTGTTTCTGATATCCTCTGTCCACAAAATTTTAATAATTCTACTTCCGGCAAAAACATGAGAATGACTGCGTAAGCTCTCCTGGACTCCGTCCAGAGAGCTAAAAACTACATAAGAGATTCCCATAACACAACGGCCTTATAGGGTTCCATACACTCAGCAGGCTGATGTAAAACAAAAACTGGATGAGATGGCTGAGCAAGGCCTAATCATACCGTCAAAGAGTCCATGGAGTTCACCAATAGTTTTGGTCAGAAAACGCGATGGAACGATTAGAATTTGTGTGGACTATCGAAAACTGAACAGCATTACAGTGTTTGATGCTTACCAAACTCCGCGCATCGATAACATACTTGAGCAGCTGGGAAATGCTAGATATTTGAGCACTTTGGACTTAACTAAGGGTTATTGGAGCAGCTGGGAAATGCTAGATATTTGAGCACTTTGGACTTAACTAAGGGTTATTGGCAAGTGCCTCTTTCTGAAAATTCCAGAGAAAAATCTGTTTTTATAACGCCATTTGGACTGTACGAGTGCACCGTCATGCCGTTTGGAATGAAAACAGCTCCAGCAACTTTTGCACGACTTATGACACAACAACTTCAAGGTCTAAGCCATGTTTTGGCTTATTTTGATGACATCATCATACACTCCAACAGCTGGGAGGAACATATGCAGGATGTTCAGGCTGTGATGGGGCGACTTAGGGACTATGGCTTCACTATTCGACCAAGAAAGTGTAGTTTGGGGCAGGAAGAAGTAAGGTGCCTATGACACCTTGTTGGAGGTGGCAAAATTCAGGCAGATCCGGACAAAATCAAAGCAATGATTGAATTTCCTTTACCTATCATAAAGAAACAGGTACGTGGATTTCTAGGGATGACAGGATATTACAGAAAGTTCATCAAAGATTTTGCTGAACTGCCATCACCACTTACCGACCTTACTAAAAAGGGAGCGCTAACAAAGGTCATCTGGAATGAACATGCTACCAAGGCTTTCAAAGCCCTAAAGTCTAAAATGGTGTCAGCACCAGTGCTGTCCATGCCAAACTTTGAGGAGCAGTTTGTTCTGCAAACAGGCGCCAGTGACATCGCTATTGGCGCTGTTTTGACACAAAAGCAAGCATGTGAAGAACACCCTGTAGCATACCTTAGCCGGAAGTTACTGCCGAGAGAAAGGAACTATGCCACGATAGAGAAAGAATGCCTGGCCATAGTTTGGGCAATCGAGTCCGTTGCACATTTTGTAAGTGGTACAAACTTCGTCGTGGAGACCGACCACAATCCATTAGTGTGGTTAAACCAGGTTCGAGACAAGAACCAGCGCCTATTGAGGTGGGCACTAGCTTTACAGCAATACAACTTTTGCGTGAGATACCGTAAAGGAAAGGATAATGCCAATGCAGATGGATTATCACGTATTTAGGACTTGGTTAATTTTCAATTAACTCGGTAAACGCATTCAAAATGGACAATAAGTGAATTCAAATTGGACAATAAGTGAATTCAAATTGGACAATAAGTGTATTCAAAAGTGGACAATAAATGAATTCAAATTGGACAATAAGTGTATTCAAAAGTGGACAATAAGTGAATTCAAATTGGACAATAAATGTATTCAAAAGTGGACAATAAGTGTATTCAAATTGGACAATAAGTGCATTCAAATAAGACAATAAGTGTAATCAATGTGAACAGTAAGTCTATTTGAGTTAGATATTAAGTAATTTTATTATGGATTTATTTGGATTCAGCTTTAAGCGTGAGTATTGTCTACTTCTTCTGTATAATCTTTATAATGTAACCGTGTACCGAGTCAACCCATCAGATAGATATCAGTCCTATAAACTTCTCTTGTTATAGAAGTTTATTTTTAGGAGGGAGGTGTTAAAGGTTAGAAATTAGAAAAAATTCCGTGTTAGATTAAATACAGGAATTTAATCTTAATGGAACGGTATAGCCAGCAGATGAACCCTGTGTGTAGAAGTGATGCGGAGACAGTCTCCATATATCAATAGATAACCGGTGGGGTCTGTTGACATCTAATTAGTGTATGCTGGAGAAGTAAGGGGTCTTATCAAATTGATGTGGCATGTGCTACGGACCAGTGTACCTCAGAGTTGACCTTCCCAGGACACCAAATTTTTATAAGTAACTTATCTGATAGGAACAGTAAAAACAAACGGTAGAGCTAAGTTTGGGCAGTCATAGACGAGGGTTGGCTCGGTTACACACCTTGTACTAAACGCTAGTAAAGACGACTGTGGAAAAACATATATTAATGTGTTGATTGTCGTGGGTGTTGTGTAACAATACCACATTAATTAGAACCACACGAAGATAATTGAATACAACCAGTATTACATGAACATGGTATAGATAACATCCAAATTGTTTTGATAACCGAGGTATATCGAATTACTGGCATATTAGCTAACATGTGGACATGTAGATATGGTGATTGATAGGTTCTATGTATAAGTATACAAAATGCTACTGAACATATTACAGTACAAAGGTTTCGAGAGATGCAGGTTGATGAAGACCATTGTCGACGTCTTGATATTACATTCCCTTGTATATGACGTCAAACGTCTTTGATTCTCATTGAAATACCTTTTGGTTTCGTTGACATCATTTTGAAAATGCGACATAAACCGGATGTGACCTAGATGTTGTATGGTGAGTGTCGTCATTGTAGACAAGACGCTTGCTCTTCCATAGAACATCTGGTCTTAGTTTGTACTTCCTTGACTATCAATGTTGGTGGTTAGTTCATCATTCCGCTAATCTGTTTAAATTTGATTTTGTGCTAATGTTTTTGTGTGTCAAATTAAGTATGTCTGTAATAATTGAGCGCAACATAATTAGCGTAATAATAATTTAGCGGAATGCTTCCTGTGTAAAAAAACGTTGAAAAAAATATTCACTAAAAGAGAGAAAATGGAAATTATAAAATGTAGTCGAGAAAATCCTCAACACATATTCCTATGTTTCAACTATTTTAATTCTTTAGTATATAACACTGTATAACAATGCATTGAATTTGTATTATTCTATAACATCCTACTGAAAAGCAGTCCACTTTTTAAATGCTGTTATTGTCTTATATACACAACAAAAAATAATGAACACGGTAGGAAAGTTTTCTTCACGATTTCGATATGAATCAAATTCAAAAGTTTCATATTGATTTTGTTTTAGTTGCGCTAATAAAGGTTTTATAAACCAAGCCACTTAAAACTTAGACATTTCACCTGCATGTATATGTATTTATTCATGTAATCATTTATTTATCTATTCATTCATTCATTTATTTTTCAATGGGAAAGCGTGCCGAACATTTTTTATGTTTCGGTTCATATTCCTACGACAACATCTGAACATGATATCTTTCTGTAACACCTGCGTTTGTTTCTGTTCTTATTCCATCAGTCTACAAACCAGAATTTTTGTTTGCCGCCGGAAGTCAGTTCTGTTCCTAGTTACAGCTTGAAAATAATGGCTTTGATGGAGCACGTGTTGGAAATTTTGTAGAACTAATATCACACGCGCAGTAAGCTAATCTCTCGCATAATGGTAACCAAGCCATCTTTGATGAGGTCTTTAAAACTTTTGTTGAAGAGGACTTGTCATCATCAATCACTTAATTATATGCCTCCTAATGAGACAGGTCGCACTCTTTGTCTACATACTGAATTGGAATATGTGTTTGACTCATGCTTACCTTTTAGATACATACAGTTTTGTGATTGTTGTAATTATATAAGATAGGTTAATCGTGATACTTCAAACTGAGTTATGAACAATAGAAAATTCTAGTTCAGCTTGACATGGTCAGTACCCTTTTCACACGGAGTTTGAAATTTTGAAATATGTTCACAGACTCAGTGATACAGAATTAATCAAACTGGTTTATTTTTGTGTCAGTCAATTGACTTTAAATGTCATATTGCTTTTGTTATAGGCTTAAATCATTCAGTCGTGATTTGTGTTATTAATTTTGTAATTTCCCCCATTCTGTGAAATGATATCTCACAATCAAAATGCTAATTCTTAACACTTTCCTGGTCTAACTACATCATACTGTTTTGGTTAGTTTAAGCAGTGCATTTTATCAACGTAACGTAGATAAGTCCATCAATATATTTGCTTTATCAAAAACAAAAACAAAACAAAACAAAAAAAAAGAAACAAATGGAACCAAATGTCTATCCTATAATTACTCTCCCTTGTGTCTATAATTAGCTTCCATTCGATGAGGTTCCCCGTGGTATTTTGCTATAATTATATAGAGAATACATGCTAAGTGTCTTAAAATATAAACTGTATTTTGGCGCACAAAAATACAGCTTACATGTATATGTAAAGACACTGACTATGTGTTCTATTTATCCTGCAAAAGTCATCAAAATCAGTATTTTTAAGTAAAACGGTATCAACAATGTTCCAAATACTTTTGTTAGTAGTATGTTCGCCTTTCACTTAGAAGTATGCCAGTAGAATTAACGAACGTGTTAAGATTAAGTAGAATTGACGCACGTGCTAAGATTCTAAAACACAGCTGTTGTACGTCACTGCCGAATACAGCAAAAATGTATGTGGTAGGAGTATTCTAACAATGCGAATGACAGTTACAGGATAAAAGGTTGTATTAGGTAAGGCGTCTTCTCCATTGACGACATCTGATGAGTAAAATATCACATAGTACAACATTAGAATAGGGTTTGTGACCATGACGCCAACTATTAAGGAGCATTGAGCACAACAAATGTCATCTTAAAGGAAATAGTTTCCAATGAGATTTTGATGTTTGCCATAACACATTGTCAACATGAGTTATCTGGATCCAGTATGGGTGTAGACATTTACTTTATCTGACGTACATGTTGGATCTTTTACATATATTATTGATGTCGTTAATTATATCGTTAATAGTTTAATACTAATACATAGTTACTAGTATATTTATGATAGTGTTGGGTTTCTCGCTAACACTTTTATTTCTTCTGACACCACATCGTTACGTTAATCGATGAAATTCAAAACAAAACATACACATGTATATAAAATTCCTTCAGTTTTATTAAGATATGACTTTCATTCAAAGTACTTGCCAATCAAGATATATCTAATTTCAATCCAATACATACTCCAGGAATAGAACGTATACATTCACAAATAATTCACAAAGTAAATAAGAAATGACTAAAGTCAGATCAATTCCAGCAGTATCCAATAAAATTCACTCCAATTCTTTTTAGAAGTAACCAACTTGAAGAAAATAACTGTACGATACAAGTTTCTTGCTATTCCTTATGACTTAACTAAACTACAACTCAAAACCATAAACTAACCTACTCTACACATTTCTATACTTTCTATCTAAAACTAAGATAATAAAATCCAACGTCTCTCTGTTAATAAGACCAACTCCAAACACTAGCCCTAAAAACTCTCTAAAACTAACTCCTTGTTCCAGACTCACTCTGAAAACTCCTCTAACCACTCGATGTCCAAAAAGCCCCTGCTCTAAGTTAACAGTCCTTTATATATGGCCAGCAAACTATTCTTGACCAGTGACATCACTTACTTAACCCCACTACCTACACAATAGATGCTAAACTTAAATACAAACACAGTCTAATAAAAGAATGACATTATGGTCAAGTTCTAAATATACAACCTCTAGGAACCGACTATAAACAGATCATAACCTCATACCTATTTATACCACAGCCTGGGAAGCTATTTTAAGGCACTCCACCCAATGACCACATACCTATTTATATACCAGAGCTGAGAATCTATTTCAATGCAGCCCCGCCCCCTGGATGATCGCATACCTATTTATATACCAGTCCTCGAGACTGACCAGGCGGCTATGCATATACCAGTCCTGGAGACTGACCACGGGTCTATTTATAAACCACCCATATGGACCTAACCCAGCTTCTGATAACATATATACACCGGCCTCTGAGAATGACCACCAAGGTACAATATATCATCCCCAGAAGGAACTGACAACTATTCACATCTAACATACTTAAGACCTAATAATTATTGGTGTTAACTCTATCAATTACTAATTAAAACCTTATCTCTGATCTTCACAGTCGCCAAGGCCATTTAGAGGCCACTTCCATACTACCACTAAACTGACCATCTACAATTAACCTCTTACTTGTTACTCACCTTAAAAATAGGAAACAAAGAAAAATCCAAATAAATGAAAATGAGAACCTCACAAATATCTCCTGCCAGCGTGTTTTACTCCTGGAAAACACATTGGAAATATAATGATCACAAACGAATTTTAATGTGAAGTTCATTAATTTTTTTTCCGTCACTGCACTTCCAACCCATGGTAGGATAATTGTCCTCACGTACTACAATAGAATGTCCACAGTTTATATCTCCAACAAATGCCTCAGGATTAAATCAAGACTATTGTAGTCCTGGAGATAGTTATCCAGTCCGTATAACACTTAACTAGCTATTCTTCATATCTATTTTTCACGAAAATGTCTCTGGTATTTCCAAAATGCAATTACTTATGCACATTCATAAGTCAATTCTCCATTTCCAAATTATGAAAGTTCAAAAAGGACGCACGCTGCAGTGTTACCTAGTCCATTTATCTTCATGTGTTCTCCCAGTTGTCGTAATGTTGTACTCTTCGTTTGATTGTTCAGTCACTCTTTACTTTGTTTAACCCAGTTTAGCTTTAAATCCCAAATGTTGATTTTTACATAAAATGGTGGTCCAGACAACTTTTATTGACGGTCCTCTTCGAAATCTCCCTAGATCCCAGATTGTACTCTGTTAAATCCATTAGGTACATTTGTGTATCCAAGAACGATGTCTGATTTATAAAATTTAACACATTAATCCGAATGGAACTTGTAAATTTCCGCATTACACGGTATGTTTTCTTCCAGAATGACTTCATCATAATAAAATCAGAAATTCATAGACTTTCACATATCACCTCTATAAGGGCTCTGGTAACACAAATTCACTCGAAAAAACACTGTTACTTTTATCAATAATGATAATCACACATATTGCTTAGCACTAAGCTGAATTCGAGATATCCAACAATAGAAACAAAATAATCACACTAATAGAATTTTACCACAAATTCTATAACACACGCGGATTTTACTATAAAATCACATACTGAACTGATAAATCCAAAGAATATAGGACCACTGATAGAATTTCACCACAAATTCTATAACACACGCGGATTTTACTATAAAATCACATACTGAACGCAAAATATTAAACAAATATATTCACACTACCACAAATTCTATAACACACTTCAATATGACCTACTGAAGTATAAGTAATCTAGCTCAAACACTTTAATAATTCCTCAGAAATTCAAAATATCTCACTTGTAATCCTTCCGAATATCCTTTGAATATATCAAACAAAAACCTTTTTAAAACATTCTCACGATTCACAATTCCATTGGCCAAACAAAATAAATCCGCAGAAGACAAAGCTATCATTTTTCGTATTTTCAACATGAAATTCCTTGAAACATTCTGATTCACAATCACATTGAATCCAAACTTAATTCCTGATGACATCCCCGTTGCAATCATTTTTGTATTTCCAGTATAAAATCAACACCAGCTAGGCACACATGTACATTTCTCAATACTCTTGAGAATGATATCACTTTACACTTCCAAGATTCCTTTGAAACCGGACATTAATATTTCCAACATTTAACTTTTAGTATCCAAATCTAAATCAAATCACATCTAATGCCTTGGCCAACCGTTTCTTAACTGACCCTACCAAAGTCGATTAGTGTATATCTCTCCCCCTTAATTTCCTCTTCAACCAATCAGATCACATATGACGACATTTTTCACCAATGAAAATCTTAGCATCTACAATGTCAACATATCCCCCATGACCTGTGCATGTACCTTAGCTTTGATAGCAAAGGGCTCATAAACACATTTAATTGTTTCCAGTGCTTGACGGGTCTCAAACAGATATGGCACATCAAGGAATGGACCAAACATCATCCTGTCATACGCTTTGGGGTTCTCATTAAGCACTGTGTTCTGTTATCTAGTTGTCCACTCCTAATTTATCAAACTACACTGATTTCTAGTTCTCCTTTTCAAGTTCTCAGGACCCGTTCCTCTCAATTGCCCTATTGACCACATCTGGAATTTTTCTGACACCTTTGGTGGAACAGCCTGTCTGTTGATCACCCATAACTTTTCTTTTAATGTGCCTCTCTGACATGCTCAATGTTTGCTTCTTCTAATCTGTTCTTAAATTATCTGATTAATTCCACCGTGACTTGTCTCTTATTAATTAACAACATCATACCATCTTTCCTGTACTCAAAACTATTTCAAATTAATTACTTCTGAACTATCTCTATGTAGGTGAATTATAACTAAACATCCAATCACCAACATTACACTCACAGTTATCTTCTCAATAAATCCAAAATTGTCAGTTTTCAAAATCCGATTTACACAGGACATTATCAATCAAAACACCTTCTCCATATTGCTACTTTCTCTACATGTTCAATAATTTCTCCCAAATTATAAACACCTATCTATATCTCGAACAATTACTATCCATAATTGTCTATAACACCAAACAATCCATCTATGACTGTATTCCTGGTGATCTCCTGCCAAGAGTAGACTCCCACTCCAGTTCTTTTTATACATTCTGTTGATAACCATTGTTATTCGTGAATCTAGCTGATGAACACCTCACCTACGTGAACCAATGAGACTTATGTTATCAGATTCCATGAAAACACAAGATTGTTCATCACCATATTCCGTCCAGCTGTCGAACACAAATATGATAATCAAAATATCACAGCTTAGAATGTATACCTTCGATTAACTAATACAAGCAATGTCAAACACTTCCAAGGCCTTAGCTATTTTGAAATCCCATCAAAATATGACACAATTGGACAATAACGGAACATTTCCTAGTTTCTTTTCCAGCGATATCTCGTTTTAAAATCCCATTAAAACCATCTCACTAAGACAACCGGACAATGTGTATTTCCAACTTTACTCTGTCACTGCACTGTTCTGAAATCTCATCAAAACAGTCTCTCATGAATGGACAGTGTTCTGACATTCCGATAACATTTTCCAAGTAAATGCTCTTTGCACAATCGAATCACAAGTTATTCTAACATATCAACAATACATTAATTTTATTACCGGATGTCCGTTCTATGTTCTAGTCGTTAGGCGATGACAGGCATTCTGTAGTTCATGGTATATTTTCCAGGATCCCACTGTTTTAAGTTGTATAAAACAAAACAATACCTTGAAGCAAACATCAAATTCATGGAACCAATTTTACAACTGAGTTCAGGTGTTACACACGAAATACACACATCGTCCGCATATAACACAAACAGACATTCATGTTGTCCACATATCAGATAAATAATTAAAAGTTCCAAAATAATTCCGCATAAGCAAGACATTTTACTTAAACATGTCAAGTCTGTCGCTCGAAATCTGGGTTAACTTGTTACTGGCTGTATTCCATTTCCGATTGCACGTGTTAAAGTTTGTATCCCACTTCTGACACCAATTTGTTGCGTTTCCCGCTAACCCTTTTATTTCTTCTGACACCACATCGTTACGTTAATCGATGAAATTCAAAACAAAACATACACATGTATATAAAATTCCTTCAGTTTTATTAAGATATGACTTTCATTCAAAGTACTTGCCAATCAAGATATATCTAATTTCAATCCAATACATACTCCAGGAGTAGAACGTATAAATTCACAAATAATTCACAAAGTAAATAAGAAATGACTAAAGTCAGATCAATTCCAGCGGTATCCAATAAAATTCACTCCAATTCTTTTTAGAAGTAACCAACTTGAAGAAAATAACTGTGCGATACAAGTTTCTTGCTATTCCTTATGACTTAACTAAACTACAACTCAAAACCATAAACTAAACTACTCTACACATTTCTATACTTTCTATCTAAAACTAAGATAATAAAATCCAACGTCTCTCTGTTAATAAGACCAACTCCAAACACTAGCCCTAAAAACTCTCTAAAACTAACTCCTTGTTCCAGACTCACTCTGAAAACTCCTCTAACCACTCGATGTCCAAAAAGCCCCTGCTCTAAGTTAACAGTCCTTTATATATGGCCAGCAAACTATTCTTGACCAGTGACATCACTTACTTAACCCCACTACCTACACAATAGATGCTAAACTTAAACACCAACACAGTCTAATAAAAGAATGACATCATGGTCAAGTTCTAAATATACAACCTCTAGGAACCGACTATAAACAGATCATAACCTCATACCTATTTATACCACAGCCTGGGAAGCTATTTTAAGGCAGTCCACCCAATGACCACATACCTATTTATACCAGAGCTGAGAATCTATTTCAATGCAGCCCCGCCCCCTGGATGATCGCATACCTATTTATATACCAGTCCTCGAGACTGACCAGGCGGCTATGCATATACCAGTCCTGGAGACTGACCACGGGTCTATTTATAAACCACCCATATGGACCTAACCCAGCTTCTGATAACATATATACACCGGCCTCTGAGAATGACCACCAAGGTACAATATATCATCCCCAGAAGGAACTGACAACTATTCACATCTAACATACTTAAGACCTAATAATTATTGGTGTTAACTCTATCAATTACTAATTAAAACCTTATCTCTGATCTTCACAGTCGCCAAGGCCATTTAGAGGCCACTTCCATACTACCACTAAACTGACCATCTACAATTAACCTCTTACTTGTTACTCACCTTAAAAATAGGAAACAAAGAAAAATCCAAATAAATGAAAATGAGAACCTCACAATAGCAAGTCCTTAAATGACCCTGGCTGTTAATAGGACGTTAAACAAAAACAAACAAACAAACTAATCACGCGATTTTTTTTTTAATTAATAATGAATATGACACTCTATATATACATTCTACTCTATTATTACACTACAAATACAATAATGTAGTTGCTAAAAATGATCTGATTAATAAAAATGACGCTCCTCTCAGAGGAAGCCATATAATATCTAGGTGGTAGCGTTCAATGATTCGTGTCCAATCATTACGGTCGACAGATCAGTCTGTTTTTATCATTTGTTCTAACTCCGGTCGGTCCATCCTGAATATATTCCAGTTCTCCTTCGGGAAAAGGGGGAGCCAAAGCCTTGGACAAACTTCCCCCTTAACCCACCCCCCAAAAAATTTTTTTTTTTTTTTTCCCCCAAAAAGGCCCCCCCCGCTCTAATTTTAAACCCCAGTTTTTTATTTTTTATTGCCAGCCAGAACCCCAAAAATTCGGGTTTTAAAACCAGAAAAAAAAAAAAAAAAAAAAAAAAAAAAAAAAAAAAAAAAAAAAAAAATTTCCCAAAAATAACCGGATTTTTTTAAAATTGTAAAAGGGCTATTAAACCAAATTGTAAACTACTCAAATTTTTGAAAGTTTTTAAAAACCCCCTTAGAGGAGGCTAAAAATTGTGGTAGCGTTATTGATTGGCGATATTAAGGGTTCGGAAGGAGGGTTTTGGTGAGGATTTTCAATGCCCGGCGTGGGTTATATTTCCGGTTCCCTTGGGAGGGAAGGCGTAAGTTGAAACGGAGAGGTTTGTTAAGGAAGGCCACCTGCTTGTGAAGTTGCTCCCCGTTTCGGGGAGCAAGGGGGAGGGGTTAAGTATGGCGGATGAATTTCCTAAAGTTAAAATATTTGGTTTATCGTATTTATTTCGTGATTTCCTTTTGCGGATTTGATTCAAAATGGGAATAAGTCAATTGAAATTTTCGTTATGTTCCCTTTGGACAAGAAATCCTAATGAATGTTCAAAGAAGTTCTTAAAGTGTTATCGTTAGAACATAAAGACGTAAGGTTTTTTTTGTTAAGATGGTATTTTGGTCTTTATCCTCGTACTAAAGTGGAAAGAGCGGTTTAGAGGAATATAAGGTGGTGGGGGGGATGTGGTAAACATATAATCAAGGAATTAATTAATGGCAAAGCTTGAAGAGGTTTTGTTAACCGTGGCGGCTGAGGTTGGTGAATAATGTGCGGAAGTGGGGTTGCCCGTAAAAAGGAAGGTTAGAGTAGGCAACAACATTGTTAAATTACAAATTTTATAAGTATTTCAAAATTTTCGGATCAATTTATCATAATTAAGTTAAGTAGTTTCAACATAATTTCTAATAATTCAATAATAATTGTCCGTAAGTAATATTCATAAATAACGAAAAGTAATTTCAAGAGGTAATTTCGAGATAATTGTCGATAATAAGGTAAATATAGTAATGTGGTAGGGGGTATGTGTCGGAAGATATTGCGAAAAATAAGGGCGGGTAGAGGTATGTGTGGGGTGTACGGGAGGTATGTGTCGGTAGATGGTAATGGTGTCGGGGAGGTAATGTGCGAGAGGTCAACGTGTGGGTATTGGGTGGTGTCGGAAAAGTAATGTGTGGTAGAGTTTGGGTCGGTAGAGGAGAGGTGGCGGTAGAGAATGTGTCGGTAGGGAATTTTGTGGAGAGGTAATGTGTCGATAGAGTATGGTGGTAGGGGGTATGTGTCGGTAGGAGTTGGTAGAGGTAATGTGTCGGTAGAGGTAAGGTGTCGGTAGAGGTATGTGCGTAGAGGTAATGTGCGGTAGAGGTAATGTGTCCGGTAGAGGTAATGTGTCGGTAGAGGTAGGTTCTGTAGAGGTAATTAGTCGGTAGAGGAGTATGTGTCGTAGAGGTAATGTGTCGTAGAGGTAAGTGTTTCGGTAGAGGTAATGTGTCGATAGAGGTAATGTGTCGGTAGAGTAATGTGTCGGTAGAGGTATGTTTCGTAGAGGTAATTATTGTCGTTAGAGGTAATGTGTCGGTAGAGGTAATTTGTCGGTAGAGGTAAATGTGTCGGTAGAGGTATGTGTCGATAGAGGTATGTGTCGGTAGAGGTAATGTGTCGGTAGAGGTAATGTGTCGATAGAGTTAATGTGTCGGTAGAGGTAATGTGTCGGTAGAGGTATGTGTCGATAGAGGTAATGTGTCGGTAGAGGTAATGTGTCGGTAGAGGTAATGTGTCGGTAGAGGTAATGTGTCGGTAGAGGTAATGTGTCGGTAGAGGTAATGTGTCGGTAGAGGTAATGTGTCGGTAGAGGTAATGTGTCGGTAGAGGGTAATGTGTCGGTAGAGGTATGGGTGAGGTATGTGTCGGAGAGGTAATGTGTCGGTAGAGGTAATGTGCGGTGAGGTATGTGTCGGTAGAGGTTGGTGTCGAAGGTAAGTGTAGAGGTGTGTGGGTTTAGAGGTAATTTGTCGGAGGGAATGTGGTCGATAGAAGGTATGTGGTCGGAAGGTAGGGCGGTAGAGGTATGTGTCGATAGAGGTAATGTGTCGGGAGGTAATGTGCGGTAGAGGTATGTGTCGGTGAGGAATGTGTCGTAGGGGGTATGTGTGAGAGGTAAGATGTGTCGTAGAGTATGTGTCGTGAGGTAATGTGTGGAGAGGTAGGTGTCGGAGAGGTATGTGTCGATAGAGGAATGTGTGGTAGAGGTAATGTGTGGTAGGGTATGTGTCGTGGGAGGTAAGGTGTGGGGGTAAGGTAATTTTGTGGGTAGATGTAATGTGCCCGGAAAGAGGTAATGGCGATGGTAATGTGGCGAAGAGGTAATGTGTCGATAGATGTAATGGTGTCGTAGATGTAAGGGTGTGGGGTAGAGGTAATTTTGTTGTAGAGGTAATGTGTGGGTAGAGGTAATGTGCCCGTAGAGGAAAGGGTTTAATGTGTCGATGGGTTTAAGTGTCGGTAGAGGTATGGTTCGGTAGATGTAATGTGTGGGTAGAGGTAAGGGTCGTAGTGTAAGTGTCGTAGGGGTAATTTTGTCGGTAGAGGTAGGTGTCGGTAGAGGTAATGTGTGGTAGAGTAATGTGCGGTAGAGGTATGTGTCGTAGAGGTAATGTGTCGGTAGAGGTTATGGGTTAATGTGTCGGAAGGTAATGTGTCGAGAGGAGTTGATAGGTAATGTTGGGTAGAGGTATTGTCGGTAGGTAATTGTCGTAAGGTAATGTGTCGGTAGAGGTAATGTGTCGATAGGGTAATTGTCGGTAGAGGTAATGTGGTAGGGTATTGTCGATAGAGGTAATGTGTGGGTTAGAGGTAAATGTCGTAGAGGTAATGTGTCGGTAGAGGGTAATGTGTGTAGAGTAATTGCGGTAGAGGTAATGGGGTTGATAGAGGTAATGTGTCGGTAGAGGTAATGTGTCGATAGAGGTAATGTGTCGGTAGAGGTCATTTGTCGGTAGAGGTAATGTGTCGGTTTAGTTTTTTTGTTAGAGGTAATGTGTCGGTAAGGTAATTGTGGGTAGAGGTAATGTGTCGATAGAGTAATGCGAGAGGTAATGTGTCGGTAGATGGTAAGGTGTCGATAGAGTAATGTGTCGGTAGAGGTAAATGTGTGGGTAGAGGTAATGTGTGGGTAGATGGTATTCGGTAGAGTAATGTGTCGTTAGGGTAATGTGTCGGAAGAGGTAATGTGTCGGTAGATGTAATGTGTCGATAGAGGTAATGTGTCGGAAGAGGTAACGTGTCGGTAGAGGTATGTGTTGATAGAGGTAATGTGTCGGTAGAGGTATTATATCGGTAGAGGAAGTATGTCGGTAGAGGAAATGTGTCGGTAGAGGTAATGTTTTGGTAGAGGTAATGTGTCGATAGAGTTAATGTGTCGGTAGAGGTAATGTGTCGGTAGAGGTATGTGTCGATAGAGGTAATGTGTCGGTAGAGGTAATGTGTCGATAGAGGTAATGTGTCGGTAGAGGTCATTTGTCGGTAGAGGTAATGTGTCGGTAAGGTTAGTAGGTAATGTGTGGGTAGGTATGTGTCGGTAGAGGTAATGGTCGGTAAGAGGTAATGTGTCGGTAGAGGTAATGGTCGATAGAGGAAATGTGTGGGATAGAGTAATGTTTTCGGTAGAGGTAATGTGTCGGTAGAGTTAATGTGTCGATAGAGTATGTGTCGATAGAGTAATGTGTCGAGGTAATGTGCGATAGATGTAATGTGTCGGTAGATGGTAATGTGTCGATAGGGGGTAATGTGTCGGTAGAGGTATGTGTCGTAGAGGTAAGTGTCGTAGAGTAATGTGTCGGTAGAGTAAGGTAATATGTGTCGAGAGGTAGTGTCGGTAGAGGTTAATGTGTCGATAGAGGTAATGTGTCGGTAGGGGGGTAATTTTCGTAGAGTAATGTGTGGGTTTAGAGTAATGGGGTGGGTGAGGGTAATGTGTCGGTAGAGGTAAGGGTGTGGGTAGAGGTAATGTGTGATAGGGGTAATGTGTCGGATGAGGTAATGTCGAGAGGTAATTTGTCGGTAGATGAAATGTTCGGTAGAGGGTAATGTGTGGATAGAGGTATTGGTGGGGGTATGTCGGTAGAGGATGTGTGGGATAGGGGTAATGTGTCGGTAGAGTTTTTGTGTCGGTAGAGGTATTGTGGGTAGAGGTAATGTTTTCGAGAGGAATGTGTAGAGGTTGTCGTGAGGGTAATGTGTCGTTAGAGGTAATTGTCGTAGAGGTAATTGTCGGTAGAGGAATTGTCGTAGAGGTTAATGTGTCGGTAGAGGAAATGTGTGGGTAAGGTAATGTGTCGTAGATGTAATGTGTCGTAAGGTAATGTGTGGGGAGAGGTAATGTCGGTAGAGGTAATGTGTCGTAGAGGTAATGTGTCGGTAGAGGTAATTGTGTGGGTAGAGGTAATATGTCGTAGAGGTAATGTGTCGGTAGAGGAATGTGTGGGTAGAGGTAATGTGTGGGTAGGGGGTAATGTGCCGGTAGGGGTATGGTGTAGAGGTAGGTTTTTTCTTAGGTAATGTGTCGTTAAGGTTTATGTTCGATGAGGTAATATGTCGGAGAGGTATTGTCGTAGAGGTAATGTGTCGATAGATGTATTTGTCGATAGGGTAATTGTCGGTAAGTTATTGGCCCCGGTAGAGGTAATGTTTTTGATAGAGGTAATGTGTCGGTAGAGGTAATGTGTCGGTAGAGGAAGTTGTGGGTAGAGGTAATGTGTCGAGGTTTAATTGTCGTAGAGGAAATGTGTCGTAGAGGTAATTGTCGGTAGAGGTAATGTGTGGGTAAGGTAATGTGTCGATAGAGGTAATGTGTGGGTAGAGGTAATTGTCGGTAAGAAGGTAATTGTCGTAGAGGTAATGTGTCGGTAGAGGAAATGTGTGGGTTTAGATGAATGTGTCGATAGAGGTATTTGTCGGTAGAGGTAATGTGCGGAGAGGTAATTGGGAAGGGGAGGTTTTAAAGGTTGGTCGGTAGAGGTAATGTCGGTAGAGAATATGTCGGTAGAGGTAAGGTGTCGGTAGAGGTAATGTGTCTTAGAGGTAATGTGTGGGTAGAGGAAATTGTGGGTAGGTGAAAATTGTGTCGATAGAGTAAGGTCGTTTAGAGTTAATGTGTCGGTAGAGGGTTAATGTGTCGGTAGAGGTATGTGTCGATAGAGGTAATGTGTGGGTAGATGAAATGTGTCGATAGAGGTAATGTGTCGATAGAGTAATGTGTCGGTAGAGGTAATGTGTCGATAGAGGTAATGTGTCGTTTAGATTTATGTGTCGTAGAGGTAATGTGTCGATAGAGGGAAATTTGTCGGTAGTCGGTAAGGTATGTGTGATAGAGAAATGTGTCGGTAGAATTTTAAGGGGTTGTCGGTAAGGTAATGTGTCGGTAGGGGTAATGTTCGGTAGAGGGTAATGTTTTGGATAGAGGTAATGTGTGGGTAGGGGTAATTATTTTGGGTAGAGGAAGTGTCGGTAGAGGTAATGTGTCGGTAGAGGTAATGTGTCGGTAGATGTAAATTGTCGATAGAGGTAATGTGTCGTTAGAGGTAATTGTCGGTAGAGGTAATGTGTGGGATAGAGGTATTTGTCGGTAGAGGGAGTAGTGGGTAGGGGGAATTGTCGGTAGAGGTAATGTGTCGGTAGAGTAATGTGTCGGTAGAGGTAATGGTCGTCGAGTAATATGTCGTAGAGGAAGGTGCGGTAAGAGGTATTGTTCATAGAGGTAAGGTGTCGGTAGAGGGGGGGTAAGTGGGGGTAGAGGTAAAGTGTCGTATAAGGTAATTTGTCGTAGGTAATGTGTGGGTAGAGGTATGTGTCGGAAGAGGTAGTGTCGTAGAGGTAAGTGCGATGGTTGTCGGCAAGGTTTAAGGTGAGTAGGTTAATGTGTGGGTAGAGAATGTGTCGGTAGAGGTAATGTGTCGGTAGAGGTAATGTTTTCGTAGAGGTAATTGTCGATAAGATGAAATGTGGTCAAGAGGTAGGTCATAGTTTGTGTAGGGGGTAATGTGTGGGAAAAGGGAAGGGTAAGTTTGTCGGTAGAGGTAATGTGTGGGTAGAGTAATGTGTCGGTAGAGGTAATGTTTCGGAGATGTAACGTGTCGGTAGTTTTGTTGGGAAATGTGTGGGTAGAGGTATATTTTCGGTAGAGGAATTGTGGGTAGAGTAATGTGTCGGTAAGGTAATTGTCGGTAGAGGTAATTTCGGTAGTGTGTTCGGTAAGGTATGTGTGATAGAGGTAATGTGTCGGTAGAGGTATTATCGTGGGTTTTCGTGTAGGTATGTTTTCGGTGGGGTAATGTGTCGTAATGTAATTGTCTCGAGGTAATGGTCGGTAGGATTTGTGTATGGGTTTTGTTCGATTTAAATTTGTCTGGGTAGTTAAGGTTGTCGGTAAGGAAATGTGTGGGTTTAATGTATTTCTTAAGGAAATGTTGGGTATATTTTGGTAGAGTAATGTGTCGTAGAGTATTGTCGTAGAGTATGTGTCGTAGGTAGGTAATTTTGGGTTTAAGGTTTGTCGTTTAGAGGTAATGTGTCGTATAGTTGTTCGTTATTGTGTCGGAGAGGCAGTGTCGGTAAGGTATTTTGTAGAGGTTAATGTGTCGTTAGGGTTTTGTCGAAAGGGTAATGGTCGTAGAGTAATGTGCCCGTAAGAGTATGTGTCGGTAGGGTAATGTGTCTTTGGTTTTGTCTATGTAATGTTCGTAGAGTATGTGTGATAGAGTAATTGTCGTAGAGGTTATTGTCGTAAGGTATTTGTCGGTAGAGGTTTTTCGAGAGGTAATGTTCGGAAAGGTATTTAATTATTTCGTGGGTTTGTCTTTTTTCTTAGAGGTAATGGTGATAGAGGTTTTGTCGGTAAGGTATGTGTCGGTAGTAATTTTCGGTTAGGTAATGTTCGGTAATGTTATTCGTAGAGGCATGTTTTCATGAGGTTATGTGTAAGGTAAGTGTCGGTAGTAATGTTCGTTAGAGTAATTTTCTAGAGGATGTGTCGTGGTGGGTTTTTTTTTGGGGGTGTTTTGGGTGTGATAGAGTTAATGTGTCGTAGATGTATGTTCGTAGAGTATGTGTGATGAGGTATTGTCGGTTAGGATGTGTCGAGAGGTAATGTTTAGAGTAATGTGTCGTAGAGTTAATTTCGGAAGTATTGTTGTAGAGTAATGTTTGTAGAGGTAGGTTTAGATTAGGTGTTAAGGTTGTTCGTAGAGTAATGTGTCGGTAGAGGTATTGTGTTTTAGAGGTATGTGCCCGTAGAGTATGTGTCGTATGGGTATTTTCGTAGAGGTCGTGTCGTAAGGTATTTTGGGTTTTAATTTGTGATATTAGGTTAATTGTCGGTTAGAGTAATGTTTTCGGTAGTTAGTCCTAGAGGTATGTGTCGTAGAGTATTTTCGTAAGGAATTGTCTTTAGAGTATGTGCGGTAGAGTTAATGTGTCGTAGGTAATGTGTCGGTTTTAATTGTTGAGAGGATGTGCGATAGAATTGTCGTAAGTATTAATTGTCGGTAAGTATTGTCGATAAGGTTAATGTGTCGTAGAGGTTTATGTTGTCGGAGAGTAATGTTCGTAGAGTTTTGTCGGTAGAGGCATGTGTCGGTAGTTGTTTATAGAGGTATGTTTTTTTGGTTTTTTCGGTAGAGTATTGTCGGTAGAGGTATGTTGTGTAAGGTAATTGTCGGTAGATTAATGTGTATTTGTCGTAGGGGTTTTTGAGAGTAATGTGTGGTATTTCGTAGGGTAAGTGTCGGTAAGTAATGTTAAGTTGTTGGTAGTGTATTTCTGTAGAGGAATTTCCCGGTATATTTAAGGTAATTGTCGGTAGAGGTATGTTCGATGATTATTTCGGTAGATGTAATGTGTCGGGTAGAGGTAATGTGTCGGTAGAGGTAATGTGTCGGTAGAGGTAATGTGTCGATAGAGTTAATGTGTCGGTAGAGTTAATGTGTCGGTAGAGGTAATGTGTCGGTAGATGTAATGTGTCGATAGAGGTAATGTGTCGATAGATGTAATGTGTCGATAGAGGTAATGTGTCGATAGATGTAATGTGTCGGTAGAGGTAATGTGTCGATAGGGGTAATGTGTCGGTAGAGGTATGTGTCGGTAGAGGTAATGTGTCGATAGAGTAATGTGTCGGTAGAGGTAATGTGTCGGAAGAGGTAACGTGTCGGTAGAGGTATGTGTTGATAGAGGTAATGTGTCGGTAGAGGTATTATGTCGGTAGAGGAAGTATGTCGGTAGAGGTAATGTGTCGGTAGAGGTAATGTGTCGGTAGAGGTAATGTGTCGGTAGAGGTATGTGTTGATAGAGGTAATGTGTCGGTAGAGGTATTATGTCGGTAGAGGAAGTATGTCGGTAGAGGTAATGTGTCGGTAGAGGTAATGTGTCGGTAGATGTAATATGTCGATAGAGGTAATGTGTCGGTAGAGGTAATGTGTCGATAGAGGTAATTTGTCGGTAGAGGTAATGTGTCGGTAGAGGTAATATGTCGGTAGAGGTAATGTGTCGGTAGATGTAATATGTCTGTAGAGGCAATGTGTCGATCGAGGTAATATGTCGGTAGAGGTAATGTGTCGGTAGAGGTAATGTGTCGATAGAGGTAATGTGTCGGTAGAGGTAGGTAATGTGTCGGTAGAGGTTATGTGTCGATAGAGGTAATGTGTCGGTAGAGGTAATGTGTCGGTAGAGGTAATGTGTTGATAGAGGTAATGTGTCGGTAGAGGTAATGTGTCGATAGAGGTAATTTGTCGGTAGAGGTAATGTGTCGGTAGAGGTAGTATGCCGGTAGAGGTTTGTGTCTGTAGAGGTATGTGTCGATAGAGGTAATGTGTCGGTAGAGGCAATGTGTCGGTAGAGGCAATGTGTCGGTAGAGGTAATGTGTCTGTAGAGGTAATGTGTCGATAGATGTAATGTGTCGGTAGAGGCAATGTGTCGGTAGAGGTAATGTGTTGATAGAGGTAATGTGTCGGTAGAGGTAATGTGTCGGTAGAGGTATGTGTTGATAGAGGTAATATGTCGGTAGAGGTAATGTGTCGGAAGAGGTAATGTTTGTGTAGAGGTAATGTGTCGGTAGAGGTAGTATGTCGGTAGAGGTAATGTGTCGGTAGATGTAATGTGTCGGTAGAGGTAATGTTTCTGTAGAGGTAACGTGTCGGTAGAGGTAATGTGTCGATAGAGGTAATGTGTCGGTAGAGGTAATGTGTCGATAGATGTAATGTGTCGGTAGATGTAATGTGTCGGTAGAGGTAATGTGTCGGTAGAGGTAATGTGTCGGTAAAGGTAATGTGTCGATAGAGTTAATGTGTCGGTAGAGTTAATGTGTCGGTAGAGGTAATGTGTCGGTAGATGTAATGTGTCGATAGAGGTAATGTGTCGATAGATGTAATGTGTCGATAGAGGTAATGTGTCGATAGATGTAATGTGTCGGTAGAGGTAATGTGTCGATAGAGGTAATGTGTCGGTAGAGGTATGTGTCGGTAGAGGTAATGTGTCGATAGAGTAATGTGTCGGTAGAGGTAATGTGTCGGAAGAGGTAACGTGTCGGTAGAGGTATGTGTTGATAGAGGTAATGTGTCGGTAGAGGTATTATGTCGGTAGAGGAAGTATGTCGGTAGAGGTAATGTGTCGGTAGAGGTAATGTGTCGGTAGAGGTAATGTGTCGGTAGAGGTATGTGTTGATAGAGGTAATGTGTCGGTAGAGGTATTATGTCGGTAGAGGAAGTATGTCGGTAGAGGTAATGTGTCGGTAGAGGTAATGTGTCGGTAGATGTAATATGTCGATAGAGGTAATGTGTCGGTAGAGGTCATTTGTCGGTAGAGGTAATGTGTCGATAGAGGTAATTTGTCGGTAGAGGTAATGTGTCGGTAGAGGTAATATGTCGGTAGAGGTAATGTGTCGGTAGATGTAATATGTCTGTAGAGGCAATGTGTCGATCGAGGTAATATGTCGGTAGAGGTAATGTGTCAGTAGAGGTAATGTGTCGATAGAGGTAATGTGTCGGTAGAGGTAGGTAATGTGTCGGTAGAGGTTATGTGTCGATAGAGGTAATGTGTCGGTAGAGGTAATGTGTCGGTAGAGGTAATGTGTTGATAGAGGTAATGTGTCGGTAGAGGTAATGTGTCGATAGAGGTAATTTGTCGGTAGAGGTAATGTGTCGGTAGAGGTAGTATGCCGGTAGAGGTTTGTGTCTGTAGAGGTATGTGTCGATAGAGGTAATGTGTCGGTAGAGGCAATGTGTCGGTAGAGGCAATGTGTCGGTAGAGGTAATGTGTCTGTAGAGGTAATGTGTCGATAGATGTAATGTGTCGGTAGAGGCAATGTGTCGGTAGAGGTAATGTGTTGATAGAGGTAATGTGTCGGTAGAGGTAATGTGTCGGTAGAGGTATGTGTTGATAGAGGTAATATGTCGGTAGAGGTAATGTGTCGGAAGAGGTAATGTTTGTGTAGAGGTAATGTGTCGGTAGAGGTAGTATGTCGGTAGAGGTAATGTGTCGGTAGAGGTAATGTTTCTGTAGAGGTAATGTGTCGGTAGAGGTAGTATGTCGGTAGAGGTAATGTGTCGGTAGAGGTAATGTGTCGGTAGAGGTAGTATGTCGGTAGAGGTAATGTGTCGGTAGAGGTAATGTGTCGATAGAGGTAATGTGTCGGTAGAGGTAATGTGTCGGAAGAGGTAACGTGTCGGTAGAGGTATGTGTTGATAGAGGTAATGTGTCGGTAGAGGTATTATGTCGGTAGAGGAAGTATGTCGGTAGAGGTAATGTGTCGGTAGAGGTACATGTAGTATGTCGGTAGAGGTAATGTGTCGGTAGAGGTAATGTGTCGGTAGAGGTAATGTGTCGGTAGAGGCAATGTGTCGGTAGAGGTTTATCTGGGGGTGAAATCTGAAAAGTGTATTAGCCTATGTTCAGTTCGCCTGAAGAAGCCTTATTAGAGGGCAGAAAGGCCTCGCGGCAAAGTCTTGTTGTTTTCTTTTTCTTTTATTTTTTGATACGTTAACCTTCGCAAGGACAGATACCTTTTTCTTATATATAATATATATATATAAATCTGCCGTTCAAAAGCATGGACATTTTCAATGATTCAGTAAAATTTGCATGAGGTGTGGTTTTCATCAATCTGACTGCATTAACTATTTGGTGATATCCTCACCAGGATGGCATTTCTGTAAAGAATAGCTTGCATAGATTTTGCCGCTAGGCCTTTCTGCTCTCTAAGGCTTCTTCAGGCGGACAGAACATTTGTTTATTAAATATATATACACGTATATTGAATATATTGATGTTAAATCGTAAAGCAATATTTAACAACATTGCCCTCTTGATTAAAGGGATTTAAGGTTAACTTAAAATTCATTTCATGAAAACATCAATTTTAATATTGTTTTTTAAACTAGCAAAATTACATATAACTGAGTTTCATTATTATAATTTTTACATATTGATAAACATACCAAAAAGAATGTACATATCCAATTAGTACTGCAATTACCGCTATGGATATAATACTGTAAGCATTTGTTTATACATGTTGCAGGAATAGGTATATCATTAAATTTTGGCATAAAATAACAAAATCTGCACAAAGGGTCAAAAAAGATGATTAACATTTAGATAGTTTTTTTTACTTAGTTGATCTTGTTGGATAGTTGTTTTTATAAATTACACCACACACAAAATTATCAGATATGATTTTCTTGTTTGTTGTCAAAAGATGTTTTTTCCCACACGTTGATTTCAGGAGAATGTTCATGTTATAATACTGACAGCAACTATTCTAAAATAAATAAATATATAAAAAATGTTGTTTTAGTTTAGTCTTACCTGTTGTAGTTTTATCCTCAACAACAAGACAACGGAAAAAATTCTGCTCGCCGAATCCGTCTCTTCTTAGTGCTGCAGGAGGACATACAAAAATGATGTGGTTACAACTTTACCCCCAACACAACACAATTGGCATACCGATATAGTGTGTTAAATCATATTCGTTAATATATCGTATTACAAAAAACTCTCGTTGGTAGACTTTTTAACATCGTAATGAAAGTGAAATACAATTATTTAGTATTTTATTTTCCCACTCATTTCGGGGGACACTTTTATGACTATTTAAAGCGCAATGATTGATATTTTGGGTCCATTTTTAGAATTACCACACCCTTTACATCTGAAAAATTTTTGCAACCTGTGAAAATTAACTTTGTACTTATAACCACCAATATAATTGAGCATTTTCTCAAAATCTTCAAAGTGCAAGATCAAACGTCATTTCCTCCGTAGTGTTTATTGGTCATGGCGATCTGACTTGATATCATCATTACATGTACTATAGACTCCTCCACATTGTTCCTCAATCTTAACATGAATCCAGGCTATATGATAAACGTGATGAATTTACAATTTGCTTTTGTAATTTTCTTATTTCTAGAAAGTAGCATCCTCGTCACGATCTCAAAGATAAATTGCTGTCAGGAACAATGCTTAAAACACACATTTTTTCGAAGAGCAGTTTGAACAAAGGAAATCTATGAACGAAGTACATATCATTTACGCATTGATGTCAATCTATTTTAGTTTCATCGGGGTATGAAAAAATTATAATTAATTTTTGAAAATAATTTTCTAATTTAAAACATGTTTTATGAACAATTTTACTGGTTTTATATGGGATTTTTTTCTCTAATCAATGCGCAACGTCAATTGTCGTATTGTGACGTCACATTTTTCGCGCGATTCTTGGATTTTTTTCCCATAGTGGCATAGAAAAAAAAATCTCAACCAATCAGTCCACTAAAATTTTATCTATTTCATAAAAATCTTATAGATAGTACTCTATGCACGTGTAATCAAGAAGATAAGACCAATGAACATTTCATATTACGTTGTCCACTTTTCGCGCAGTTTCGCTTACGTTGTTTTAGTGCTCTAAGCTATCCCTTATCAACTGAAATACTACTCTTCGGTGATAACGAACTCACGTATGAAGAAAATCTTTTCATTTTTTCCAGTGTTCAAGAATTTATAATTATTTCTAAAAGATTTGAATGATTGTTTTTATTTTTTTATCTTTTTATTTTTTATCCAGTACACAGCTGTTACAGCAGGTTGTATATCTCATGTCATGGCATAAAATTCCTCTCTAATCTTTTTCTTCTGGTCTTCTCATCCCTCTTCTTTTCCGAATTTCCCCATTTCCCATCCATAAAAGTATTACTTGCTCACTTATGTATTCTCCCACTTGCTGCCGTTTACTTAATGTGTCATAAACGGAAACGGATTAATATAAGTCTTATACTTGTTTCCGAATCCCATTCACATTATGATTGTGTGTTGTATATGTATGAATTGAATGAATAAAATAAAGTTTATAAAATCAGAAAGCCGCATTCTGCGTACAAACAATTGAAAATTAATTATAAATATTTGATTAACATGTTTTCCCTCCTTTTATATTGTCTTTGAGCTACATATGTACCTGTTTACCTGTCAGTATTCGCTTGTAACAAAATAAAGTCATTATATGTAAAATAGTGCTCATTATCCATAAAATAATGCCTGTTATAACATAAAGTCGCTATGTGTAAAATAATGCATGTTATGACATAAAGTCGCTATCTGTAAAATAATGCATGTTATGACATAAAGTCGCTATCTGTAAAATAATGCATGTTTTAACATTAAGTTGTTATCTGTCAAATAATGCTTGTAATAACAAAGTCATTATCCGTAAAATAAAGTGTCAAAAGTCATTATCTGTAAAATAATGCTTGTGATAACATAAAGCCATTATCCGTAAAATAAAGTGTGCAAGTCATTATCTATAAAATAATGCTTGCTATAACATAAAGTCGCTATGTGTAAAATAATGCATGTTATGACATAAAGTCGTTATCTGTAAAATAATGCATGTTATGACATAAAGTTGTTATCTGTCAAATAATGCTTGTTATGACATAAAGTCGCTATGTGTAAAATAATGCATGTTATGACATAAAGTCGTTATCTGTAAAATAATGCATGTTTTAACATTAAGTTGTTATCTGTTAAATAATGCGTGTTATAATATAAAGTCATTATCTGTAAAATAATGCTTGTTATGATATATAGTCATTATCTGTAAAAAAAAATGCTTGTTTTAATATAAAGTCATTATCTGTAAAATAATGCGTGTAACTTTGTCTGTTTGGTAATACCTTTAAGTCATGATCTCTAAAATAAAGCTCGCAATGAACAGTATCAAATACATTTAAACGATCAAGCTGTAGACAAAACAGATAATCTGTTTCAACTTGTGTGCATGTAACCTATGTATACACTCGAAAAGTTATTTAATGAGCAGTAATGCTGAAAAATAGAACCTACTCTCCACTGTCATCTTCACTTGTTCCGGCATTTTTTCGAATTCTGCTAACTCCTGAAACAAATAAAATAGAGAATTACATTGGCCCAGCTCATAAATATCTACCTGTTGATATAATATCTTATTCTTATGTTTGTGACTTCAGAATTTGGACTTAAAGTATTTATTTTATTATAATGATAACATATTTAATGTATGACACGTTTTATGTAAATGTACGTAGTATTTATTTGCTTATTTCTTCAAATGTTAATTTGAATAGATAAGGTATAACAAATTTGACTGACTTCACTGATCATAAGCTAAGATAACTTCAGACATCAGAGAGAAAACTTATGAAGGTTTAATTAATGCATATACAGTATTTCTTTGCAAGAATAGATATATGAATAAAATGGAGTAAAAATGTACATCGACGGATCATTATTTGTTCCGGCCCCTAAATCACGCGTCACATTTTTGTGTGAACACCGTATATACCTGTGAGAATCCATGATGTAATACAAACACGTGTGCTGTTTATTTCCAGTTAACTTACCTGTATCAGCCGAAGGATCTCCTCACAATCACCCTGTACAGCTGGTCTGATGTTGTAATCTGCCATTTTATATGTCCAATGTTGATGTAATTATGTACTGACTTTTCTAACCAGTATGACCTACTTAAAGCGTGGATGATGTAGACCGATGTTACCGGTGACACTATTATCTATTTTCGGTACAGTTCAGTTAATATCTAAACTATGATTCTTATCCCCTAAGCGCCATTTCTTGGGTCATAGGTTTTAATTATTTATTCTTATGAATAACATTTTCTTTTTTTTTTACATTTGACAGCTAATTAATGATTTTAAAACGTTATACTTGTGCACAGCTGCCGAGACATCATATACTAACATCATCACTGTCTATCAACACCGCTGAAGATATACAAAACCCGCTTTTAGTCATGAAAGACACTTCCTTCAAAAAGTAATATATTATATAGATTCATCATGATCTACAACCTTCCACCAAAGTACCATTATATTTCTCATCTGGAAGCAGACAAGGTCAAATCCTCCATGCGAGACTAAGAATGGAATGTAGCTCCCTAAATAGCCACCTTTACTCGAAAGGCTTAGTTGATAGAAACTATAGGAAGTTCTTTGACATTTATCTATAGCCTGTTTTAATATGGAATACCTACTCAGGTAAAAAAAAAAACAGGGTCAATTCAGGTAAATCAGATATAGTTTTCTAAATTCAAATCACTATCATATAAATTATTTTACTAGAAATAATGAAATAACAATATTCTATCAATGAATATACACTGTATATAAGATAGATAAAATATCAAAATTTCACAGAACTATGCATAACTATATATTTTACTATTAATAATGACAATATAAGATTCAAATATATAGATAAAAATATAAAATTAGAAATCATTTTCAAAATTCAAAGCACTAATTTTAGATATTGCTTTTAAAAAGACAATATCTGTTGATGATGAACTTAACGTTAACTTTACGTTCGCCATTCCGTGTATGATAAACAAAAAAAATTACTCCTAACTAAACCTGAAATAGATACACACAAGAATATTGTTCTTCAATAACTCATCTATAAGAAATATTTCCAAACAATTATTTTCTGCAATTATCTGTTTTTACAATTTTATAATGTTTTTAGTTCCATAATATGTTTTATAAACTCACAATCAGGTTAATACACTTGTATACGCTTTTTATGTTTTATTTATTTTTATCTATTTTGTATCTGTGTCTGTCTTTTACTGTTTGAGTCCGTTTTGATAGCTCATTAGAACTACAGTTGACTTTTATAATATGTACCGACTATAAATAAATTTGAATTGAAACAAATCTGGAAAAAAACAATATATGTATAGCTATTCGAAGCAAACCTGTACTGAAGCAGATTCTACGATAACTCAATTATATATACAAATCTGAAAAATGTAAAAATTTAATCAATATGAAAAAAAATAAATAAAAAAAAAAGATGCAAAGTCTAACTAATATACAATTGCTTTACAGTGAAAAAAAAATGAATCTAAGATTCAGTCATTATGCCAATTTTAATTGCAAATTTTTATGTTGATAATCAGATATATATTTACACCATCAATGAAAAATAATACAAGGCTGTATTTACTGAAATAACATAAAAGAATGCCAATTGAACAATCCTATCATTAAAGTACTGAGAACGAAAACGTTGAAATGTAAAAAAGCAATTTCTTTTTCTAGTTTTATCTATTTACTTATTTATTTATTTTAGTATTTTCCTCGTCAATTTGACACGAGGGGATGCTGTTAATGATGACTGCTATTACCACAAGTACTCGCCTCTATTAATATATCACAAGATGTAGTCGTCAATATCCCCCCCCCCCCCCCCCCCCCCCCCCCCCCCCCCACCCCACTTTCATTTCATTCAGAGTGTCGTCAAAATTTTACCAGAAAAGATTTTTCAACGACGATGGTCTTCATCAAAAGTTAAGATATTTAACCTTTAACATGACACCAAGAAATCATAACTAAATCGTCTATTTCTTTCACGCGCAGCTTCGAAACTCTGAAAAGTGATGAATTATCTTTACTCGGACACGATCGAGAACATTGTTTTCAAACGAAAATGTCTATTTGCTCCACAGAAAACGTGGCAGTCAACAATTACAGGTTTATGAGTTAACAAATATAAGGTCAAAACAAACTTATTGACAAATGTACTTGTCTAACTCTTCACTCCATTTCTCCTCTGGTACTCCCCATGGTTGTTTGCTTCATCCACATGTATCAGTGTCAAGTCGACGGCCATCTTGTCACTGCCATTCAAGTTTTATAAAATCGCGATTTCATTGGTCGGCTATTGGACCAGGTGGTTCCTCCTCCGGTGGTACCATGGTTACCACATGCGGTTCAACATCCTGTTTTGCCGGAATTGATTGCGAATTGATGCGGTACTCATCCGACAGCGTGTCACACAAACACATATATATATATATCGCAAAACCCAATATACATGTACATCACAGACGTCTTTACGACTTAATTTAATGTCAATCAGTGATTACAGTGATATATACTGGATGATTCTGCCCATGTCTGTTTGATAATACGGCAAGGATACGACTATTTGTAGCTTTTATGACATGCGATCTGGACCTGAGAGTTTTTAAAATGTTTCTTGTAATCAACTTATTCTCATTTTAAATGAAAACTTTGTCTCCTTGGTTGAGGAGTTCTAACTTTCATCCTGTATTTTTGTCATAATTGTGTTTGGCCTGAGACTGTCGTGTTTTCATGCGTAGCTTGAATTCCTTCTTGTTCAACGACGTTTGTTTCAATAACGGCGTCAACATTTGGGTAGGGGACACACACAACCCATGTAATGTATAATTTCAGGAAAGCCTTTACTATTACTATACCCAGGGCTAGAACCAGAAGGTTTGGACAGATCTCGTTCCGTCAATATATACCAATTAACCCACGATTCGCTCCACACAGACTGTGGTTCTTGTGCCTTGATATAAGCATCATGTGTCGAGAATTTTGATTCCTCGTCAAACTTGGAAGTCTACATTTAACCAACTGTATTTGTAACTCGTGTTTACAAACAAAATATCGATGACATTGTTAAACATGTTAATTCTGTTCTCGATAATAGCCATAGTTCACACCCATACAGGGCAGATTGGAAACTTTTGCCTTAATCACATTTGAGACTGTGAAAGGATTAAGGGTCCTCGGATGAGCACCAGATCGATAAAGAGCCATGGTTCCACTTCTCATTTTCTTACCTGCAGACTCCGTTCCGTCTGATGAACACGGGTTAAAATTCAAAACAACACCGACGTGCGTTATATTATCAACAACTGGTAATGCTTTACCATATAAATACACATATTTTACCAAAACTTGTTTTCTGCCTTTTGTAAAAACAACAATTTTGCTTTTATCTACAGAGAATGAAAATCTCCATTTCTAACTATAACTTTCACAAATGTAACAATATCTTGTAAACCAACACTTGTGTTACTGATCAAACATATGTCATCCGCTTGTGTGGGGATATTAACTTTGGGGTCAATAACGAATGCTCCTTTTCCTCGATGATTTGACATTCTTTAATAAATCGTTGATAAAAACCAGGTTCATTTTAGCAGATAAGGACCCCTCTTTCAAGATCCCTCTCTCAATAAGAACAGGTGATGATTGATAACCCTTGAATGCGACTTGACTTACAAAACCAGTATACATATTTCTCAATATAGTCCAAATTTTGTCTTTAAATCTCATTTTGTACAGTTTGAGCAGTTACCCCTCGTGCCAAACAGTATCGAAAGTTGTTTGCTATCTAAAAATGGAACGAAGGCATCGGAGTCATTTTCTAGATTATATCTCACACATTCCTGTAAGTTAAAGGAAATGTTTACACTACATCAACTTTTCATATAAGCTGGTTGTTGTCTGTTTGGAAATGTTTCAGAATCTATACCAAAAAGAATACCAATAAGATATTAAGGAGTTAGCAAACAAAAGATCTTAGTTTTGAAATTATGATATGCTTTTCAATCTAACCGACCTCGTATGTAAGAGAGGGGCAGTTTTCCATGTGCAGTTTGTTGGAAGATCACAAAACCGAGAGGACGAACGCCTTCGCGTTAATATATTTTGTTATTATTTTGAAACTTTTATTGATGTATTGTAAGGAATCTGTGTTTATTAATTTATGGTAACGAATATGTGAATCATGGTTTTGTTAACATTTGAGAGTTGTTCTCTTGCAGTTTTCAATCATATTTCTGTATTTTATCAGCGAGATTCGTCATGTCATTAGATTAGTATTTAATCGATATACATATATATATATATATGCATCTCCTAGATATATCCATCATCTTATACCCAGGCAATGTTTTATGTGACGCTGTACGTCTAGAACTGCTGTGTCTGTAACATGTGAGTATATCCGTGCTATGTTGTGATGAGAGAATTTACTGTTTTAGCCCCCGGGATGAAATTCAGGGAAGCTATCCCTATACCCCTGGCGTTGGCGTCGTAGACAACTAGTTTTTTTGTTTTTAAAAAAAATATATTTCTTAATGTGATGTGTCATACAGCGTAGCTACTTTAACACATGTGTTCCTTGCGATATGAACTTTCAATTTGTACTACATGTGCGAACAATATGACCTTTACTGTGGCCTTTGACCCAGCTACTTAATATTAAGCAGACGAGATAAGGCTGATATTTGACATGCGTGTTCGATTGACCTGCTGACATTGACCATGACTTTTTACCAACTTTTCAAAAACCTAATTATGAATTTCAACACACTCGGCGAGCTATGTTGTCGTCTGACAGCTCTTGTTTTGTTTATTTTTTCTCATGTGGAATATTATTTGAATCGACCAAAAGGTATATGTTTTGCAAATTTGAACCTATAAGTTTTTTGTGAGGTAGTGAGATGTGATACATTAGTTTCCCACTCCTCCATAGGTTTTAATAATATTCTTCTTTCGTTTGATCGGTTTTCAGTTAGAACTGTGAATGTGTGCACAGGTTCGTATTCTCTGTTGTTTTACTAGTATCTGATAAAATCATAATTCAAACTCTAAATTAGTCAATAAAACGATTAAAATATGACGATTGTATGGCGGCTTGATTGGCCACCAGTAATGTTCACTACCACCAAAAGGGTAGTGAGGCTACAGGTAGGTTATCATTACTCAATGTGTCATGCCATATTTTGTTTCGAATTCACAGATCATCTAAACTATCAAGTTTCACAGATGGGAACAATGGAATGATAATATTTTTGAAAGCTACGACGGAGGCGGCCATTTTATCGTTACACACAGGATGTTGTCAGATTTGCTGGTTAGAGGGCTGTCATTATTTACGTACGGTTTACGTTTCGTGCTGGATCATGTACATTAACATCAACAAGAGGATACTTTATAAAAAAAATTCCCCGTAAGACATTAGATGACGTAGTGTTGTCACTTTTATAATAATTGTTCGAGTTTGTATTAGTTTCATGGCTATTTAGTAATTATTGTTTTCAAAGACATTGACATATTCCTCAGCGTTATTCATCCGTCACCATGACAACTAAGGGTCCTTTGAACATCAGCAACACCACAGAGGATTATAGTGGAGAGGGGAAGTTTCCATTATTTTTATCTGCGTGCATCACTTTTGTTAATGCGGTAGCATTCATATGTATGTGGAAATGTAAAGGAATAGCCAAAAATATAAAAATCATGACAATGAATCTGCTCATCAGCGACCTCGTGTATGGAATGTCGTTCTGCGCTCGAATCTTTGTCATCTTTGACGTTTCGGATGGTACATTTCAACGAAATGCGTGCTACTTTCAAGAAACATTGACTTTTGGATCAAACCTTGCCGCTACGTTGATAATAACAAGTATGGCAGTCGACCGTTGTGTGTGTCTCTATTATGAAATGGTTTACATTGCGAAAGTTGATACAAGAAATGTGAAGATATATTTTTTTTCCATTTGGATTTGTGCTTTGATAATTTCACTAACAGTAAGTCTGGACTATAAATTGGATTTTAACAGCTGTTTACCAGAGAAAATAATGAGAACTTACGGAGTGTCCATACAACTCAGCTTTGGTATAGTATGCCGGGCCGTAACTTGCATAGCGTACGGTATGGTTCAAAGGAAAATATTTAAAATGAATGCAAGCAATAGTTTTAGAGGAGGAAATCCTCGTACATTGTATCGTACAACTTGCAAAATATTATTTATAGTTTTAACATGGAATGTAATGTATATTCCATTCTTTTTTTACACTATCTACGTATCGGTCTATGAAGATACAAATAATCGGATCCTTTTTTTAATTGCACACTTTCTTGTAATTATGAATAGCCTTGTCAATCCATTTATATACGTATGGAGGTTTCCCGAATCTCGTCTACAACTCAAGTTTATCTTCTGTTCATTTTATGGAAAAGTTATAGCGAAGGCCAGAGAAGAACATAAACGAATACTTGTCACTTATTTAGACAGGAATTTAAATAATGTAAACAATTAGATTTTATTTTGTCTTTTTATGACAGATGGAAGATATTATTGTACATGTAGCTATGTTGCAAATTAACTTTTGTTCAATTGGTCACCATTGAACCTAAATGGATCCATTGGTATGGACAAAACTGAGATTTGTCAAATTTTGTTCATGATATGCATATAGAGGATATTGAACGGTTTCCCATTTAATATAACATATATTTCACGAGTATGACAGAATATCGATATTTTGCCATGCGAGGTAAATATGTTATATTAAATGATAAACCATTCAATTTTCTTTTTAATGCATTTTATATATTTCACTGGCAAAAATGCAATTAACCTGTTTCTTTTGACTAGCAACAATGCGATGTCCGATCGCCCTTAGAGTGACTCCTGATTGGTCGATATTCGATCAGGTACACTTTGTTCGATTCCATTCATACCTGGCAGTGTCGGTTTCTTTTGCCAATATATGCAGCAATGCTATTTGTGTAAGCCTGGATCATGTTCAGAGACTGAAGCTTGTTTGTTGTAAAAAGATGACTCGCAAATTAAAGACAACAAAATATTATATTGTTGTTAAAAGGTCATTTATTGAATGACTGATGAACTCTTGCGAGTCCACAATATATCATTATTCAACATGAATAATGTTTGATGTAATGGAAAAAACAGAGTGTATTTACTGAATATAATGATGTAGCAACAAAGATGGGGCACAAATGATGGCAGGTCTGGCTCTAGAATAAACATAAAGGGTGGGATAAAAAAGGGGGGGTTTTATAAACACAAATGTCCACAGCATATGAATGGCTGAAAAACACGTGGAGACGCACGGAATTATATGACTAATGTAAGATGGCGATGCGTGGCCAGACTCTCCGCTGGGCAGTGAGCAACGCGGATTGGTCCACAGAATACACGCCCTATATGATTGGTCAGTCGGGGCTAACACGACAAGGGTCATGCTGACCCCCATGCATTGATCACGCGTGATGACTCCCTAAGGGATAAGGCATGCATGTCCAAAACACGTGATAGCCAAAATAGCCACAGCTGGTCAGTAACTGGGAGATGACCAGGGACTGAAAATAATAACCTCTAATCACCTAATCTAGAGCCAGCCTCATATTAATTAACCATGCATATAGATACACACAATAGTATCAGAACAATTAAAATGTTAAAAGTAACAAAGGGGGAAAAACCCATCTTACACAAATGTATTTATTTCCATGAAATAAATTATATTTCCGTTTACTTGCTGAACAAAGCAACAAGCGTAGAATGTTTTCTGTCCGGCCTTTATAAAACACGCGTAGGATCTTCTTTTACCAGGGCGTTGGCCCTTTGTAATAAAGCACCTCGGGGTTCAAACTAGGGCCAGTTTAGTGGTAAATGTTTAGGCTGGTGTAATGATTTCGTCTCTAGTATCTCGAATTCGAAAAGCTGTCAGCTCCTTATGGGGATTATATACATAATGTATATATTAGTTATTAGATCTTCAGGTGCATAGTATCGTTATATTAAACAGGAAACCATTCAATTTTCTTTTTATTACATTTTATATACTTATTTAGTGTCAAAAATTGCGGGAATCAGTAACATCATTCATGACGTTATTCCTTTGTGACGTTACCCCACTTCAACTTGACGGCGCCATTTTGAAAGGACTGATCAACGCAATTTAAGTGTTTTCTGCTGTTATCGGAGAATATGTGCCTTGACAGGTAATGTCAAGTGAGTTTTTTGTCAAAAACTAGTCTGAATATTTCAGAAATACAGCAAAATAACCAATTCTGTGGTTCGGTTGGAAAAATCAGCAAGTTTCAATGAGGTAAATACAAAGGTTCGCTCTGATTGGTCAAAAACTAAAAATTTATATTTTCACTGCTCATCGCTTTATTAATTTGATTTTCTGTATTTCACTGGCAAAAATGCAGAAGCTGGTTTATATATGGGTTATCAGAGGCTGGGTAGGTCCTCATGGGTTGGTATATAAATTAATGTGTGGTCAGTCTCGAGGACTGGTTTATAAATAGGTATGTGCATGGTCATTCAGGGGCACCATTAAAATAGTTTCCAAGAGTTTGTATATCTAGAACTTTATCAGCGGTTAAGTTTAGCATCTTTAGATATTATCAAACATAAGGTATACAAGTACATCATGGGTGTCTCTGCAATAGTCCAGAATATCTGACACGAGGTAATGGTAATCGACCGATGTTCTATTTCACGAGGCCGAAGGCCGAGTACAATAGAACATTTGCCGATTACCAGAACCGGGGGTTGGGTAAAGTGAGTGGTAAAGACTAATTTGCTGTCCTTATATAAGTAAAGGCCTGTTAACTTAGAGTGGTGAGTTTTAAGAATTATTTTTTAGAGGGCGTTAGTTCTTAGAGTAGGAGGTGACAGTGACTAAGATTAGGTCTTATAAAAAATACAGTTTGTAACAACAAACATGTTTTTGCACAAACTGACATTCCTTTTAATACTAAATCAACAATATGGGTAGCCACGCCTCTTGACCCATATATGATAAGCGTCACATCCGGGGTCGTAGAGCAAAGGTCATCGCTCATTGGTCAGTTCAGCTGGTCACCCCAACACTTAGAAAAAAATTTCAGAAGACGCCATCGTATCTAGAATTCAAACATCAAAAAGTGAAATTTAAATTATCAGTGTGCTTACCCTCCCATATATCCCTCCCTCGTTTATGTATCCAGGTTTCAGTTTTTTCTTTGTTTTTCTTGTACACTATTATATGGTTGCACCTTCCACAGTGTGACCACATTCTACATGTGAGGAAGTCTTAGTTATATTTTTATGCAGATTTGTTGTATGATTGTGTGTAATATGGCGGATTATGTTTTCTTCCGCTCACCTTTGCTGATATTTTCAAGTGTTTTTTGATTATAAAATATTTGTTAATTCATTTATAATAAATATTGCGGCCACTTCTAAAAAGTGAGCCATTATTTCGCCACATATTTGTTTTCTGGTTTTTATTTCGACATATAAGGTAGCTAAACACAGCAAACAGAGCTCACAGCATGGAGATTAGAATATACAAAGTGTATATTTGTATGAAGAAGGAGGGTTAGCACACTGATGCTTGTCCGAGTATTGACAGTAAAGGCAAAAAGAGAGATTTTAAGGTTTATTTAGTTTAAATAGAGTTTGGAAATGTGTCGAGTAGTTTAGCTTATAGTTTTGCGTCGTTGTTTGGTTAGTAACAGTTAGGAACTGTGCGTCGTGCAATTATTTCTTTAGACACTTCTTGACTACAATGATTCATTTGGGTTACTTCTAAAATAAAAAAAAATTGAAGTGCACCATATTCAATACTTCAGGAATTCATTTAACTTGCTAACTGTTGGAACTATTTGTGAATTTATACTTTCTACTCCTGGGGTATATATTCAATTTGAATTACATGTCTTGATTGGCAAGAACATGTACTTTAAATAAAACTCATATTTTAATTAATTAATTTAACATTACGATTTGGTGTCAGAAGAAGTAGAGTAAAAACCTAACCGTTGCATAACTCACTTATCTGGTGCATTTGAACAGAAGTAACTTCATCAATTGTAAGTGTGTTTCATGGATAACCTTGTGCCTTGTTGCTTTTGACATGTAATTTGTTTATGGTCATCATATAGACTTATAATTATATTCAGTATGCTTGAATGCATTGGCGAAAATTGTATTCGTTTTTATAACAACACAAGCCTCATCACAGTGTGTGGTAAAGTCGGGGACCGCGTGACCACGGCTAGTACTCTCCGCCCTCACAGTGTGTAGTAATGTCGGGGACCGCGTTACCACGGGTAGTACTCTCCGCCCTCACAGTGTGAAGTAATGTCGGGGACCGCGTTACCACGGGTAGTACTCTCCGCCCTCACAGTGTGTGGTAAAGTCGGGGACCGCGTGACCACGGCTAGTACTCTCGCCGTGGGATATTGTCTTCTCGTATTATTTCAAATAAAAGCGATCCGTGTGATATTTACATAGATTTGATGTTGTTATGGTCTTCTTAATGTCATAAACATAAAAATCACTCCAAAAATCTTACAGAATAAATGTTGTAGATGGAACTACATATATTTTGTTTGTGTTGTTGTTATGACGGCTGTTAAGACTGTGGCAAGAACTGTCCGACACTTACCCACGGGAACGGCTGTTCTCTTTCCGATGTCACTCCCAGGTAAAAATATGAACAAATGCATTTTTTAAATCATAAGATGCTTTAACAGATAAAATCAAAAATAATCAAAATGTAAATATCATATTAACTATGAATCGCGTTAAATAATGAATCGCTAACGCGATTCATAAAATATATCCAGAAGCCATTGTTGTTATAACTTCATGAATGTTGAAAAAATAAATTTCATTCCTGAAGTGCCATATCACTCGATATGCTATTTAGACGCCCCTTAGGTGTCGTGCACTTGTTTTAATATCCTTAATTGCTGAAATTTTATATCAATAAGATTAAAAGTAATTTCTATTTGTTGTTGAACAAAATGGCCTGAGTAGCTTTTGATTAGTTGAGATTGCTGTATTGTCCGTCCTGATGATCAGTTACTGAATTACTGTAGCATCACATGTATTTGTTGATACACATGTTTAAATACTCTGCGAACATAAAAAAAATATGTTTTTTTTTCAAATTCTTTTATTCGCCGAGGGAACTAGGCATGATCTTGGGAAACCACGAACGTGCTATATATCCCTCAACACAATATTTTAACCGCTTTATTTTTCAACTAGAATTGTTTTTTGTAAAACACTGGTTTACTACCTGCGTCAGGTCATTTAGATGGCAAAGGAACCCAAACTACCGAACTCACAAATCACGATAGACTATATATAGAAACCGGCTGGGACCCCTTTTTGTACGAAGGAAAAAAACATAAAACTATTCAATTTCATGAGATCGTTCATGGTCAGTGCCCTTCTTACCTAACCAATTATCTACCTGCTCGCCACACTAATATACATTCCCATAACACCAGAAGAGCTTATCATATTTGTCAAGTAAACTGTCGAACTAATCTCTATAAAAAATGTCTTTCCCTCTTCAGTTGATCTATGGAACGCACTTCAAGATGACATAAAATGCAATCCTTCACCTACTAACCTTAAATAATTCCTAAATACCGATGCTCATATTGTTCCCTCACACTATTTTTACTGCAGAAGTAGACACGGCTATATCCATAATGCACGACTTTGGAGGAATGGCAGCTGATTACATAGTCACTTGTACTCAGGTAACTAAGTCGATAGTCCTATGTGTTCTTGTCATCAGTCTGCTGAAACTACCGGGCATTTCCTTCTCCATTATCCCAAGTTCAAGCAGCTAAAAATTCAATAATTTGAAGCCTTCTTCCTAATTATAATGTTCATACCTTACTATAGGATGGTCTAGACATGCCAGTACAGTAATGGAACTGTTTTTGATTGTGTCCAAATCAGTCAATCTAAGCGCTATTAAAATCTAACTACCCTTTATCTATGATCTGCTATATCAATTTAGAATTGTATCTGCAGTATAGTTTGTATAAGTACTACTATCCGCAACAGGTGCAGTCTTGCTGTTTCTATAGTCATACATTGTATGTTATCATGTAATCAGCGTTAATTCCTGAAATGAAATACCCCCAGCATCATCCCTTTCGAAACCCTTTCTCTTTCTTTACTCTGCACATACGAAATTGTCAGCACTGTTTCATAAGCTATCTATAAACACAAGGAGACGAATTTACATAAGTACCAAGTACTTGTTTCTGAATCCCTCATGTTGTATATGATGTATGTACAATTTCAATTTACAATAATAAAATAAAGTTCTAACTAAAGGAACCAAAAGTAACTAGAGTGAATCAAAATACACAGGCTAAATAGCTGCATGACCTTAACTTTGACAAATAATTCTTCGTTGATGATACGTTGGGTATTTCGGTAAGCCTAGCAATTTAAAAGTCCTTTTCTACAATAATGACAGGCAAAAATACAGCTCATCATATATCAGTAGATTCATTGGAATCTATTGTTTCAAATAAAGGCCTGTACTTAATTATGTAAATAGTATTGTAAATTCATATTGTGTCTTGAAATAGTAATTTTATAACATGTGCCCTATTCTCAATTAAACTTGTACGCGGAAAATGGTAAATATTATCCCTGACAAGTATATGGAGGTACCATAAACATATCAACACATGGGTACTATTCATGCACAATATAGTGATTTATGTTTTAGTGCCCCCACGAAACACAAGGGTACACTTGCACTTACAATGTGCCGTGAATAAACGTCTGAGGCTAAACCTAACGCCCGTATGACCCCCCCCCCCCCCCCCCCCCCCCCCCCCCCCCCCCTCTTTTAATATGAACTTTGATATACTGTACATTTTATAAACTGATGGTTACAACTTGTTTAACTTTTTTAAGGAAACATCCCTTGGGTATGTATCATTTTGGCGAGACATTATGACTATCAGCTTTGGCCTTATATCAATTAACGACTTTCTAAAGTAAGTCCAACTACTGATTTATGTTTCTTTGCATGTGAATATTATATAGCTTATTACTGAATTCATGGCTTCCTCATTTCATTTTCGTAATGGGCTTTTTAAACCTTAATACTTGATCACTGTAAGCAACCTTCATGTCTCGTCTATTTTCTTCCATAACGGCAACGAGCCATCTTCATCTGTTTTAGAAAACTGTGACACTGCTAAACAAAACTTAAAAAAAAACAACTGTCGTATGCACATAGAGGGCGCATTCGGCAACAGGCTCCTCCCACTTCTCGCCTCTCTTGGCGAATGGCAGCGAGTTCGGCAACAGTATCCGCCCACCTCTAGCGTCGCTTGGCAGCTGAGGCGTTTCCGGTAACAAACCCCACCAGATCTCGGTGGAAACATCCGAGTGAAGATGTGTTTATGTGCAAAGGATTCGAACGCAGCAAAGAAAAGTGGATTTAACAAGTAACTTTTATATAGAATAAACAAAGTAGAGGTATATTAATGGGTGTTGTAATAGTATAAAGTAAATCTTTTCTTACCAAATGATAATTTCGCTTCCATTTATTTGCCGCCTTGTGGAATGAGGACCATTTACTAGCGAATCTAGAAAATGTGAAGTTAAGTAAAATATCAAAATGAGACAGAAAATGTGAAGTTTAGCTATAAAATCAAAATAAGAAAATATGAAGTTAAGTAAGAAGATCAAAATAAGATAGAAAATGTGAAGTTGAGTAAGAAAATCAAATAAGAAAGAAACGCAAGCACAAAGATTGAAAGTGTTGCAGATCAGCAGGTCGCTAAAACTGACCATTTATTAGAAACTCGATTATGGAGGGAACCTACTCTTAGTCCCCTACAACAGTGGCCTCTAACAATAGGATAGACACCATTTACGATCCTACTGGGAGTCCAATATATCGTCGTTACCTGTAGTCGCCTCTTGGGACATGCAGTGAGATAGAGTATTAAACATAATATTCCCCGCTTCTACAAGGACTTCACGGGTATTTTCTAAGGAAGCATCAGTTTACACAGAGCATGGCAAGTATATCATTAAACATTGATTAAGTATCAGTTTTATCTTTTAATATACCAATAACGTTACAGAAAAAATACCCCACTTTTTATCGCCTCCATTGGCCCCAACCCACAGCATGCATTGGATTAGCTAATGTCTATAAACAGAAGAAAAGCCCTGAGAGACCCGCACTTTGTTGCCTCTCACGACATATAAGATACAGGGAGATACAGCGAGCACACGACCCAAGTCGCCCCGCCATTATTTAAGATATTGCAAAGAACAAAATACATGTACACAAGCTAATTGTAAAAACTGAAATCATTATCTAAGCATAATAACGTCTGGAGGCTGAATAGAAATTACTCAACTACCAACCAAACATAGCATAAAATGTGCATAGAATTGTGTAGGCTAAAAACACACAAGTATCATATTTAATTAGTTTCAACCATTATTTAGATAATTGATTAATCGACGACATTTTCTGATGATATACAAGGCGCTCTTTGAGTAAAACATAAAGGATATCGTACTGGTATTTTATGTTTGGAATTCTTCTGAATCAACGATTTTTTGTCCGCTGCCTGACAATACCTGCATGTTTCGCAAGCATGATTGTAAATAAGGAGAGAAGTGACTGAATTTCTTAGGTCATGCTAGCAGTCAACATCTAACATTTAAACGCTTGTTAACTGGATTGCCTATTGATAGTTTGGAAACATATAAATAAAACGAATAGCTTTTGTCGAAAATGTTTTCAGTTAAGTTTGATTTTTTTCAAAACAACAATAAGCAATATACAAATAAATCTCGTTATTTTAGAATATAGCATGATAAAGTTTTCCATTCAGGTACAAGTGTATGCTATAGAAGGTAAAGACAAAGTATAGATTAAGAACGTTTGATTTTACTTAAAGGTAAAGATTCCTTCGAAAGGTGTCGTACACGTAATCCCCCATTTTCAATTGAAACTGGAAGATGGGGAAACGTACCTAGAGAAGAACTCATATACGTATTATGCCTTATAACCAATCTATTGATTTTGAATGTGGTTTTTTTCACAGTGAATGATTTGATAAGTAAACTCCCACACATGATGTCCTGTTGCCAAATAATGTAAAATTATACTGAATTATTTTTAATGTGACATTTGTGAAAAAAGCTTTTCTTCAGTATGTTAAATTAAGCAAATATTTAAGGAATCGTGTTAACTAATCAGTGCTACCTATTGTATGTATGTGTTGCTCGCGTGTTTTGCAAAATGTTTTGCAAAATGTTCAAATTTCCATATTTTTGTGAAACAAAATGATGTTCCCACAAAAAAAAAACTAAATTTTTGTAACAAGGCAAATAGTGGTGTAAAGATCAGTCATGCCAGTGTTTATGACAACCGGTTCCTTAAATCAAATTCATTTCTGTGATTGATTCGTAACTAATCTGGTGCACAGTACAAAGCTTTGCCGTGACGAAGATCAATATCAATAGGTTGATTCCATCACGAAACTCTGTCATCCAGATAACTTTGTCGTTACCTTCATATATGAAAATGTCCGAAAGCTGTAGCAAATGTCAAAAAGAAAAATCTGAGGTTATACATGTCATGGCTAATAATCAAAACTGGAGACGGTATTTCGTATCGCTCCATTAGTCACCTTTATGGATGCATCCATCGAAACGGGCTACATACAAATCTGCATGAAAGAATTTAACACACCTGTATAAAACCAAATGTAGCATATGATGGAAGCCCCGAGCTATATACCCGGATGTTAGAATCCCTAATTAGTTCCTGCTCCTATCCTTGACGATGTACTATAAAGTTCTCCGACATGATATATGCGCAGCATTCCTAAACGTGGTAAACCACGACAGCCTACCGAGGAAGATTTTCTGGTATTGAGGGTAAAATATGGACAGTCATTAACAACCTACTCTCCAGCAGGACCAACAAAGTTAAACAGAATGGACGGATGTCTGAGTCTAGGCATCCATTAGGGAGATTTGGTAAGCACATATCTATACAAGTTCTCCTTACGAAACATCGGACTAGGATTAATGGTTTGAACAGTCGATTGTAGCGCCCACATCATGTCAAACAACGTCACCATTATATGTTCTCTATTATATCCTGATGTGGAGAGATACTTATCATAGGCAGCCAAATGCGTGGTCTTGAAAATTAAGTTAGGGGAAGACTGACACCAAACCGCTCCATATTTCAGGTTAGGACTGGAGACAATCATTCAGCTTCATACCTCCACACACTTAGGTATCACAAAGAACATAGTGTCCATCTTTGCAGCTACTGTGAATTCAAACATTCAGAAAGCCTGAAGGAGAATATACGGCCTAATGAAACAAGGAGGACTGCACGGAGAAAACGGGTTGGATACTTTTGCCTGCCTGCCTTCACCTAACAACCGTATTTGTCATACCAATTCTTCCATACGGACTTGTGTTTGTATTACCTCTGCCAGCCAGAAAAAGAGGCTTGAAATATTCGCGAAAATACTTTGAACTATCCCCAATCTTTATCTTGAACAACTGCAGATGCTATGATGTATATACTGACGGGGTTCATCTACACAATAAGCTCCTGTTGTAGTTAAGATTACCAAGTAGCGCTACGTAGCAGAGATTAGTTTACAAACATTTTAGACTAAAAACTCGAAATTCAGCAGCTGGTTTAGTGCATCGAGACGGCTCTTGTAAGAGTATGATAAATCAGACCCTATTAGTATATTGGAAACCGCACTATCGAACTTACACTTGAAGCACAAATTGCAAAACGTCATCAGCGAATTCTCTACTTGATACTCAAGCAAGCTTACTCGTATAGTAGCTTAGAATTCCTCGACATACACCAATTCAGCCAATATTACCCGTTGTTAGTATCACGGAGGGAAGTCCAGGGATGATTCTAGGATCCATGCGATTGGAACTTGAGCGCAATGATTTCAAAGAGAATGAACTCTCAGGCACATATCTGCTGTGTATAAACGGAAATAAAGCTGCAACACACTTCTTGCTGCACTGCAAGCCATTGTAAAAAGTAAGGACATTGTTCATCAGATATGGCCTAGCCTGTGTATAGGAAACCAAAGGAAAGAGCACTCAGGGTGATTTAGGACCCAGTTTATGATAGGCAGCAGTAAGTTTATAGATCAGGAATGCAACAAGTGTGTAGTCAACCAGTAACAACTTGAGCGGGCTGAAGTTAGCAGCGGATTCGTTATTCGTTATTGGGGATTCGAATAACGAATCCGCCAGCAGCAGATTGGGGATTCAGTTTTTTTATGTTTAAATTATATTTTGACGTTTGGATTCAAATAACGAATCCGCTGCAGCATTGGATTGGGGATTCAGATACAGTATTAGTATTTTTCTTATAATATGCATGTATAGATCTATGATTGGGGATTCGAATAACCAGAGACGTATATACCTGATATACAAGTCTCTGGAATAACGAACCCGATGCCAATAACGAATCCAGCAGCGGATTGGGGATTCAGTCTTTTTTTTTTTTTTATGTTTAAATGATATTTCTTTTATTGACATTTTGACGTTTGAATTCAAATAACGAATCCGCTGCAGCAGTGGATCGGGGATTCAGTTACATATTTGTTCTATATGATTGGGGATTCGAATAACGAATATATAGAGGTATAGAGGAGGTTATCAAACAGTGTCTTCAGTAATACCAAAAAACTTGGATAATCTATTAGAACTATTTTAAATGTTACCTGTTTGAGAATTGAGAATGAAGAACGTTTCGGAATATCAAAATATGTTTATTAGAAATAATAACTACAATTATCCGTTTACTTTTTATTGTTCATTAACTGCGTTGAACTTGAGGTCCAATTTAAAAAAAATTAAATAGAGGTCTAACCAATATTTCGATAATACTGATGGATGTCTGCCAGTGATATGTCACGCATTGACGCAGTGCTTCGGAAATTCCAACTTTCATATTGTCGAAACAAATGTTTACGTATCTTTCCTGTTTGATGACAGTTTTGAGTTTTCCAAACACATTTTCAGCAGGATTAAAATCGGGACTATATGTGTGAAGAAATATATATCGTATTCCCATTCTGCCCAAAAAGTTACTTGTCTGTATTTCACCGTCGTTTCTGTGTATCAACAACGTCTCCAGGTTGGAGAGCAGAAAGGGTACCTGTAAAGTGCGAAACGAAAGAAAAACGAAACGAAACGAAATCAAACGAAACGAAAAATGAAAACGATTTATAGGCGTGCAAATCGCGTAGTGTATTGGTGCACGCTCGATCTTAAACCACGTGACAGAGGTGATTGTAAGCAACTCCTCTTTATGGTAGGAAAGCCAGGTGTGTATCTGAACGTGAAAAGTTATAGTTCCGGGAGAATTGCTGTACTTGAAAGGCGCGATTCGTATAAAAACGCCGGCTTAACGCGCTGTCCCCGTATTACTAGTGTCGGGAGTGTAGACAGAATGGAAGCATCAGAGTACGACTCTATTTCTGTAAATTTGATGAACTGAGAATAATTCTGGATATGTTTTAGACAATATTCAAATACTGGATTAGTTAAGTGGAGTTCCTATGGTTGAAAAAGGAATATATTTTAAATTATATATTATTATTTTGCTCGGAGATTTTCGTAAAACCAACTTGTTCTTTTCATCAGGATGCTTGAAATAACGCTTATAGCAAGTTGAACTACATTTTTGTACGTTAACTTGTAAGAGTAACGTCCCTTCATTTTGAAAGTAAATCTAGTTGGCTTTCAATGATTTTTAATAAGCAGATGGGTAAGAAATAGTGTATAGTTTATGATTATAAATTTATTGATAAGAAGATATTTTACCAGTATTTGTGATTATTTTTGGTACTTTCACATGTTTAATATACACACTTTAAAGGTACCCGAGCAGAAATTCCCGATTCAGACACAGATTCTGCCGCCTCCTCCCAGAAGTCGCAGTACGTTTCGGTGTTTGACGCACCGTCCACAAAATTAAAGTGAGATACAGCGTCCAATAAAACAAGAAGATGAAGCGTTAAATTGGGTCCTTCTTGGAATCTGTCTATCTCGACACATCTTCCTCCTTTCAAACCATGACCATAATTTCTGTTACAATCGGTTATTTTAAACCCGTTCTCGTCAAAATATTTCACTTGGCGTGGATTTTGACGACTCATGTAATCAACAAACTCTTGAGAATAATCCATGTTTGCACGAGAAAACATGTTTCCCATAGGTCGGTTATTCTTTTAAAATTAAATTTTCCAGACGGTAAATATTTCCTTATAGCCGTTGAGATCCTCTGTTGTGGGGCGGTTTATTTACAGCCGAAAATTCCGTCAGTTTTACGCCAATCTCCTTCTGAGATATATCGTACGTTTATCCCTTTCAAGAAATTTAATAAATAGAGGTTACACAACGAGTGGTTGTTGGATATGGAATTTATTTCACACGAGTAAGTTATTTTTTAAAAGTTACAAAAGACACGAGCTTTAGCGAGTGTTTTTTGCAACTTTTAAAAAATAACTTACGAGTGTAAAATAAATTCCATATCCAACAATTTCGAGTCGTGTGACCTGTTTCTACCACAATAATATCGGCTTGAATCGAAGGGAAACGTGGCCAAGTATAATTTCGCGTATGCAAATAAAGTGTACCGGTGACGTCCGGGATCCGGTGATGTGACGTCATTAGATTATCGATGACGTCAATAACAATTGCAGCTTGGGTCAAAGTTCACCGTTTTAGCCAATCAAAATGCGTACAGAGTTTATACCACGTGTGGTATAAACAGATTGTTAATCAACAGCTGTAATGATTAACTGATGGTCTGAGAGTTGAATAACACGGGATATTGTGGTAGAAATAGAGGTTACACAACGAGAGGTTGTTGGATATGGAATTTATTTCACACGAGTAAGTTATTTTTTAAAAGTTGAAAAAGACACGAGCTTTAGCGAGTGTTTTTTGCAACTTTTAAAAAATAACTTACGAGTGTGAAATAAATTCCATATCCAACAATTTCGAGTCGTGTGACCTGTTTCTACCACAATAATATCGGCTTGAATCAAAGGGAAACGTGGCCAAGTATAATTTCGCGTATGCAAATAAAGTGTACCGGTGACGTCCGGGACCCGGTGATGTGACGTCATTAGATTATTGATGACGTCAATAACAATTGCAGCTTGGGTCAAAGTTCACCGTGTTAGCCAATCGAAATGCGTACAGAGTTTATACCACGTGTGGTATAAACAGATTGTTAATCAACGGCTGTAATGATTAACTGATGGTCTGAGAGTTGAATAACACGGGGTATTGTGGTAGAAATTCAAGTTAACCATCAGTAAATCGTCGTGGTCTCCCTGCCGTTTTCTGTGGTTTTGAAGTGATATCCCCTTCACAAAATTTTATCCAGATATGTTTTACTGTCGTGTGATGGATTGAAAATTTTGTTCCCGTTTTTAAATATGAACCAGACGAATTAACATAAGCTTTAGGCTTGTTTTCGAATCCTTACATGCATGTAATGTGTACAACTTTGCTGTTTACAAAATAAAATACTGTTTAAACCAAATATATTTACCATTGTATGGCACTGCCACTATATAACCCTACCAATTCAGTTGCGAGTTCACCAGCTTATGAACTGCCAACTGAAATTTGAATTTGAAAATTTCAAAAAAAAATCGCACGACAAATAAAAAATCGCAGATGGTAAATATAAGCATTGAACGGCTTTCAGTTGGCATTCATAGTCAATATGAATGCCAACTGAAAGCCGTTCAATGCTTAAATGAAAGAAATTCCGAGAATGGCGCGAAAAATGTGATGTCACAATACGATAATTGACGTTGCGTATTGATTTGAGAAAAAGAATCCCATTTAAAACCAGTAAAAGTGTACATAACACATGTTTTAAATTAGAAAATCATTTTCAAAAATTAATTATAAGCGTTGATGTCAACTTTTTTTTAGTTTCATGGGGTTATGAAAAAAAATCGTTTGTAAACTTCTGTAAGATACGCGGATTCATACAGTTTGCAAACAATTTTTTTTTCATACCCCGATGAAACTAAAAAAATTGACATTAATGCTTAGGTAAAAGTGAAACGTAACACGGTAACATAGTACTGTACATACGCAGAGACATATATTCTGTATATATGTCTCTGACATACGTAATAAAACGACAGCATTTTGTTAACAGTCTGATATACACATGTAGAGGTTATTCGTCTGTTATCAATGAATATAAGATATCGGTGTATATAATATTTATATTACTTTTTTTCTTTCAATCCGCCACTGATAAGGAACGAACCAGAGAATTAACAACATAGGCCTAGAGGAAATTTCTTGGCAGATAAGCCACAAAAATCAAAATACCCGCGTTTTATTCAGAGCGGAAGTGTTAACGGCAGTTGTTGTTCGTTTTGTTTACGGAAGTAACTAATGTGCTCTTCTATGTAGTTGATTTCTCCCTTTTTTCTGGTTGTGATTGTTAAAGTTATACGAGAGAAGTGGTTTTGTAACGGTAATATTCCCGTTGTGATATAAGAGTTGTTTTGCTTTGCCCAATATCCATTGTCAAATTAGACGATCATTGTTTCGTTTTCCTTTTTGAAAATATATGAAAATAGGGAGGATAAAAGAACAGCCTGTTATTCGAAGAACGTGAAAAATGGCTGAAAGTGTAAAGGTAGCGGTGCGGGTTCGCCCATTCATATCCTTTTATTACACTTTTTCGTATATTTCATTTATCAACCGGATTCATACAATGGATTCTACAGCTGAGCTTACTCTTCAGAGGTATTTTATATTATACAGGCACGTGATATAAGCAGGGATCCACGAGAGCTGCTCGTATCCAGGTACGCTAAGCTGTCACTGTCGCGTGCTACACAATAATACACACACTTATATCAGTATATACCTAATTGTTTATGTAAACACATCGACAGCTTTGTATACGTTTGTTGGTCTTAAAGCAGGGAAATGAAAAGTTAAAATTTATTATTTAAATGAAATTATATTTAGAATATTTACAAGTTTATTTAAGTTACCTTTTTTGGTAATATTTTTAGCAATGAGGACACATTAGAACAATAATTACATAAAGCACGGGTACCTGTGCATTTTCATACGATTACATGTATAACAATGAAATAAATGAAAACAACAAAATATAACAATGGATGCATCACAGATAGCTAGATAAAATGTAAAAATAGCTCATGCAAACGAGCAATTGTCAGTGACTGTACCACAGGTGCCTGTATCTATATATATATAGATATATCTACAAGAAGAAAGACACCACATTCTCTGTTAAATGAACAATGAAAGATAAACATTATTACTTCATGATTTTATAATTAATTTTTCTTTGTTTTCATGGTAAATACTCAAATGTGATTGGTCGAAAAATTCTTTTCATTCTTCTATGAAAGAAATTCCGAGAATGGCGCGAAAAATGTGACGTCACAATACGACAATTGACGTTGCGTATTGATTTGAGAAAAAGAATCCCATTTAAAACCAGTAAAATTCTACATAAAATATGTTTTAAATTAGAAAATCATTTTCAAAAATTAATTATAAGCGTTGATGTCAATTATTTTTTAGTTTCACCTGGGTATGAAACAAATTTTGTTTGCAAACAGAATTTTCTGGTCCTTCTATCCGATATTTCCCAAGACATGTTTTGGCCTAATGTTGGTCCAATACATCACGCGTATCGCAGAACGAACAAAATGATGTTAAGCCAACATCATTTTGTAAGTCGGTCCAGTGTTGGACCAACAGTTTCGTGGTGTCTGATTTAAGGAAAAGGAGATTTGTTTTAATCATGACCATTTTTTTTCTTCTCTGGATTATCAGCAGTCATCGACACCTCCTTCTGACTTCTCATTTTCCTCTCTGTTTCTTCCGTTTGCTCTCAGTCCTCTTTTCCTCTCTGTTATTCCCTTTGCTCTCAGTCCTCTGAAAATCTCAGCTAGTGTTTCAATGGCCTTTAATTGCTGGATGTTGGTGTCTCCTTAACAACCATCCTCATATGACCCTTGATGTTGGTGTCTCCATGACATCCATCCTCATATAACCCTGGATGATGGTGTCTCCTTGAAATCCATCCTCATATGACCCTGGATGATGGTGTCTCCTTGACGCCTGTCCTCATATATTATTACCCAGCTGTAAAATATTTGTCATTCTACCTAATTCCTCCTGCTATAACCATGTTGATGTATTTAAACAAGGAGAATGTTTTATGTACATTTTAAGCCATAGTCATTGCATTGTTACATATCAAACTCCCAGAACAATAGAAAGTATATATCATAGTTATCAGGTACATTAAATCTACCCCTACATTGACATTATCAATTTCAATTATTATTTTCTGAAAACAAATCTCATCACCCCAGCCCCAAAACTGTCTATTTTCTCAAAGTTTGTCCTTGACTGTATCTACAATTCAAGAGAAACCAGCAGAAATGCCAAGCTTATCATTGAAATGTCGGGGAAAACCACAGAGATCATGGACCCCGAAAACATGTCTGCCGAACCTCGACGTTTTGCGTTTGATTACTCCTACTGGTCACATGATCAGTTCAATGAGAACAGCGAAGGCTATTTAGAACCATCTGGAGGCAAATATGCAGATCAGGTAAGTTATGAAAATATTTTTTTTTTCTGTTTCTTTAATTTTCTCAAAAAATCTCTGGACCACTGATTGTGCAATCATAGTTTTCCAATCTTTTGTATATCCCATCTGAGGGTGTAAAATTGGGTCAACGTAATATTCTAGTTCTTCTGTATATGATGTTATTGTGGTAGAAACAGGTCACATGACTCTTGCTTGTTGGATAATGATAATCTATGTGGTATTTATATCATTCTCGTTAGTTATCTTTTAAACGTTACAAAAGACACTTGCTAAAGCTTGTGTCTTTTACAACTTTTAAAAATTAACTAACAGGAGCAAAACAAAATACCATACATCCAACTACCACTAGTCGTGTAACCTCTATATATCCAACTACCACTAGTTGTGTAACCTCTATATATCCAACTACCACTAGTTGTGTAACCTCTATATATCCAACTACCACTGGTTGTGTAACCTCTATATATCCAACTACCACTGGTTGTGTAACCTCTATATATCCAACTACTACTGGTTGTGTAACCTCTATATATCCAACTACTACTGGTTGTGTAACCTCTATATATCCAACTACCACTAGTTGTGTAACCTCTATATATCCAACTACCACTAGTTGTGTAACCTCTATATATCCAACTACCACTGGTTGTGTAACCTCTATATATCCAACAAGGATTGCGTAACCTCTATATATCCAACTACCACTGGTTGTGTAACCTCTATATATCCAACTACTACTGGTTTTGTAACCTCTATATATCCAACTACTACTGGTTGTGTTAAAGTTCCATTGGGACACAAAAGTGAAATCCTCTTTCCTACATAGGTGTACTCAGTGACTTGTATCAGATAGATGAAGTTGAATTTTGACAATTAAACATTATGACAATATTTTGATATATGAGTGTAAATGAAAAAAATGGTAATGAGCAAACTTATGATGTGAGATAATCTAGAAATACCACAATATATTACCATAATTTTCTCTAAAACAGTAAAGTATGTCATCGCTGTAATGATAATGACTTGCTGTCACAACATTGACAATATACATGTATATATATACATGTAAGAAAAAGAAATCTGTCCTTGCGAAGGTGGATGTATAAAAAATAACAAAAAAAACCAGACTTTGCCGCAAGGCCTTTCTGCCCTCTCAGGCTTCTTCAGGTCCGTCTGAAGAAGCCTGAGAGGGCAGAAAGGCCTTGCAGCATAGTCTGTTTTTTTGTTATATATACATGTATATATTAACTTAAGGCAGTTTACACCACAATTATGGTTAACGTTGTTCTGCATGTGAAAACATGAATGACAAAAGGTTTATTTCATTTGTGTCCTGGCTGTGCATCGTTTGTGTTATATTTTGTACTTACAAATAACCTTAATATTTTTAAATATGATATCTTCAGCTTATATACCCTAAACATTAAAGGGAGATCACCTGGACAACTGCTGGGAATTACTAGTCAGAGTGATCATCATACTATTCTGGCTTTTGAACTATAGACCCTAGGTTTATAACTTATGTTCTGTATGTTTGTCTGAGGTTGTGTCAAGATTTAAAACTGGGTGGAATTTCATTTCAACCCCTGTTCAGGTAGATAATGGACATCGGAAGTTAAATGTCCAGGTGTCATATAAAATTTCAATTTATGGCTTGGACAATTTTTAAGATGCTTTTGATTAAATACTTCAAAGCTGATGATATCTCTGTGAATGTTACCTGTACCATATATATGTCCTGTAATAAGTCTAGGGAAATATACAAATAACTTTTTCTCAAAAGGAGAGGTAAGCTGATTGCAGGATAATGAAATGGCATTTATTAGTACTGTATATTTTCAGTGAACTGCCAGTAGACATATGTGGGTGGGCTTAAGCTTGTTACCCTGCCTTCATTTACCAAATAGGAAACCTGTTTTAGTGGATTGTATTGATCTACAACCTACAACAGGTAGTTTCTGTAATAGGGCATAACAAGGCTAAAACTTCCAAAACTCTTAACATTATAATCATGAACTATCTGAATGCCATCTATATTGTCTCATAATTATGAGTCTTCAAATCTAGCCACATTGTTAGCCTCGTCTGTCATTACACCCAATATGTAATCACTGAAAGACCAACTGAATATGTGAAAAAAGAAAAGTTTATATTCAGCCAACATGGTCCTGCTGGGATCCCTAATACATGTTTGGGTTGTCAACGGTATCAAACAGCTTTTAACATATTGGCCTTTTGTTGGACTTCTGGTATCCATCCAGCACAGGTGTGATATACATGTACACAAAGGAATATAATCGAAAGACAAGAATTAATTTCCCTATACAATTAATCCTGTTCAATAAAGGCTCCATATGACTAATTTATAATATAAATACCCAATACCTGTATATTTCCTATACATGATCATCGATCACTACAATTATAAGTACTCCATACCTATAGGACCCTATACACCAGAATTCAACAATAGAGTTTTTGTTTCTTAGGTTTAGTTTTTTTTTCATCAACAGAAATTAAGAGTTTGTTTTATACACAGTAATACTATACTACTGTGACCAATTAATTAACTGTCTCGCCCAATACACAACCAAGATGGGTCTCAGATTCCTTATTAGAAAAGCAAATATTCACCTATATACCCACCTGGAATCATTATCTTAGGTTGTTTTGATGCTACAGTGTTAACGTTCCACTTGATCGATCACTGCCCACAAATCGTGATAAGTGGGAAAGAAATAAGATTTTAATATGATCATTTTAAAAGGCTGCATCAATATGTACGCATATTAATTTGCCCCAGGATAAAAGTGTAGAAGCCAGACTGGGGTTTGAACCCAGGACCCTCCAACCTCTAGACGGACACTCTAACTGAGCTACCTAGTCGACGATGATCGTCCCAGTCCAGTTCTGCTACATTACTCCCTCATTTTTTCAAGTCTTTGCCCCCGAATTGAAGACCAAAGTTTTGTTATCCACTTGCAAAGCATTAATATACTCCCAATGCTTTAAATAAAGGTTGCCAAGCTAACCATTTATGTAACGGGAGAAAGAGAAAATGTAGCAGTCAGACCGAGGTTCGAACCAGGAACTCCCCTGAACTCTAGACAGACAGTTACAGCGAAAAGTCTACCAATTGAGCTACCTGGTCGCCGATGATTGACCCAGTCCAGCATCTACAAAAGTGTTTCCCAAAAATTAACCCCTGTATCAAGGACAATTCATGCATTCCAAGTGGTGGTTTATTCTGTATCCTATCATTTGACTTTTCTGATTGGGCCTCAGCTGATTTTCACTCCTAGATTGAAGATCTACTCTGATTGGTGCTAGGTTGCTAGGAGAACTAGGAAACAAAGCGTTATAATTGAGGAGTTTTATTAGTAGTTATATTTACAGATGTCCATTAGTGGTATATGTGAAGCTTGGTTGATGGACCGTGGTATTGATATATTTTTCACCCCAGTAACTGCTCACTGAACCCCAGGCCTTCACACCTCACCAGTGACTCGCTGAGTCCTGTATACCTGTACACTGTAGTTCTCAATTCTAGATCTGTTCTGAATGATTCTATACATAATTAACGAGACAGAGAGTAATTTGGTCTACAGACTGTCATTAAAGTCCCCACAGTTAGTGCTTTGTATTGGAAACATTTGATCTGTCAAATATTAAATTGTTACTTATATATTCTGATATGTTTCTTGTATGTACTATTGATTAGCGCCCTATTGAAATCGCCGTGTCTATCTGCCAGCACATTTTCTGTGCAATAACATGAGTTTCCTTTGGGCCGATCAAACTTAAACTTTATATAGTGCTTTCTTATTGATAATGCTTGCTTGTGATTGCTTTTCTTTGTCAAAGGTCAAAGGTTAAGGTCACTGTTGCTAAAACAGAAAATCAGTTTCCATACAATAACTTCAGTTTGCCTTTGCCAATCAAACTGATATATTGAAGCAACTACCTCAAACCTCATACAGTGCTTCCTTATTGGCAGTGCTTGCTTGGGATTGCTTTTCAGCTTCAATGGTCAAAGGTCAAGGTCACTGTTAATATGAATAGAAAATCAGTTTCCAAGCAATAAAGAATCAAAATTCAAAAGTCAAGGTCACTTACAAAATATACATAAACAAATCACCTTCCAAGTTCTGGCTTGTTCATGTTCATAATAAACGTCCTCCACATCAATATGGGCAAATTGGCTTCTCGATGAATTTTGAGGATAGATAGCCACATGGAGGGCCCCATGCTGACCTGTTAGTGTTCTAGTTGATTACCGGGTATTCTTATTTAATTATATACGTACATTACATTTTGGTCTCAATAACCTTATCAGATTTTGCAATAACATGATAAAGTTTGTAACAATTATTTTCATTCATTAATGTTATAACAACCCATAACAAAAAAAACTGTCAGTGTTCATTATCACGTACCTGAGCTGATCTTAGGGTTGTGTGGCTGGCACTGACTGACTGAGCTATCACGGACCTTAGGTGCAGTGAGCATGTATAACTAATGTCTGAGATTACAGAAGTGATCAAATACTATTTGTGTGTTCAAAAAAACCTTTAAAACCAATCCTCAGGGTGAAACAGTTAGCTGACCAATTCAATAATCTCCTCAAAAACCATGCAACATAAAAAAAGAAAGAAGTTGGTTAATTTATGGTTAATAATTGTTTTCCTAAAAACAAAATGGGAGGACGAAATGAAATGACAAATTAGTGTTACCCTGAAAACTGATATATTTATCGTGGGAGGATTAGCTGGGGAGTAATTAATACTAAGGGGAGTGTCAGTCTGAACATAAGGGATGGATTGGAAATCTGATGTACTAACTGCAGAATTCTTCAGTAGAAAAAAAATAAAATAGAAATGACCAATTAGTCTACCACTTACAGTGATGAGTGTAAATATATCTTAATTTGATTATGAATCATATACAAGAATTTCATTAATAGTCATTGATTTTTTTTAAACCTTCCTGTTCACAGAGAGTTGTGTTTGACGACCTTGGCCGGGGAGTGCTGGACAACGCCTGGAAGGGGTATAACTGTTCACTGTTTGCGTACGGCCAGACTGGAAGTGGCAAGTCCTACTCCATGGTGGGCTATGGCAGCAACAAGGGGATTGTTCCGATTTTCTGTGACGAACTGTTCAAGGCAGTGGAGAGCAAACGATTGAGTGCTGGAGCTGATGAGGAATACCAGGTAAGATAGATAACTCCCGTTCAAGGAGCAAATCAGAAAATATTCTGGATAATATTTTTTTCTTAATTTTGAAAACTATAACACACTTTCAGTTTATAGCTTGTTTATATTTAAAGCTAGTCAATGGTAAAAATCAGTAATAGAATATGGTGTGTTTAAAAGTGACTATATACATGGTTTTATATGATAAATTCTTTATTTTAGCATAATTAAGCATATTATTTTTCTGCTTAAGTTGCCTAAATATTGGATTAGTTTATGCGGCTGGAATAATATTTCAACATTGTTCAAAAGAAGTATTTGGTAGTAAATGAATTCATTTTAATGAAATCAAATTAATGAAATCACAGAGCAAGCATATATGTGTCGTAATCTAATGAAACATGAACACTGTTGATTGACCATGGTAATGTTTCTGAACCACCTTAGTTGATGGCTTACACTTAGAATGGCAAAATCATTACATAATTATCATTAACTGAATCTGTCATTTTTATCAAGTAAATATAAAAGATGTTTGTTTTTTATTCATTATATTTCACATCAAATATTCAGAGAATTCATGCCTCATGTTGTAAGTTAAATAAGACGCTACATAATTATACGTACCTGGCCCTGGCCAATGTCTGTTGTACGTTCATTAAACACCTTTATAGTATAGTCTCATTCTAAAATGATAATCGCCTGCTTTTGTTTGACAGATAGTTCATCAGGTGACCTATTCATTGTTTGTTATAGGACACACAATTCTCACCTAGATATGGAATTTGACCTTTGTTGTCAGCTTATTTTGAAATTGCAAAATAACCACTACTATCATAAAGCCTGACTTTATTTCTCATCGATATATAATGCCACTGTGTTCGGTTTCCATGTGAATGCTTCTTAATAAGTTATGGCACTTTTTTCCCCCAAAATGTTGAATTGCCTATTTCAATTATTTTGAAATCTTTTTATTTATTCTTAATTTTTTTTTGATAATATTAATTTACTCAGTTGTCCTATGATAATGAGATGAAATTGTTTTCATCTGATCTGCATGACTACATTTTATGGTTTGCCCTTTAAATATAGATGAATCTGCATGAACCTCTCCCACAGGAAATCCTACAATATTGTTAGTTGTATTGTCCTGCATTGTGCTGAGCATATTTTTCTGTTTGTTAATGGTTCTGTAATCACAACTGTTTATAACAGAAATAATCTCTAGTTTGTACACAGAACTAGCTTTGTGATTGAATGTTTTATGTTTGAAGCATGGATGTGCTTTTTATGTGAAACAAATGATATTATGGTTTGAGTTGATTTTTGACAAATATTTATGTAAATTTAAGTCAACAATATGTATTTTTTTAAGTTGACAAATTTTGCTCCGTGTAATTTTTCACAGACTGACGATGAAATAATTTACTCTGACAATTTCAAAATCAACACAAAAAATGAAACAGAATTCACCAAGACATAAAGAGGAGTACAGCGTAAATATTTGTGTAAAACCCCACTTTTTCATAAACATTTTAACTCACAATTATCAGATAATGTGCTATTTGAATGACCCTTGTCCATGGTTTGTCATCCATCCATCATCTATCTGCTGTCTGTCCATAAACAATCCTTGTTATCACTATTTCTTGAAAAGAACCTAAAGGAGTTTTTGCAAATAGACAGGATTTTTCATGATCTTTAGTTATGTTCAGTTTTGGGACACTTCAATTCAGAAAACAAATTGGCAGACAGACAACCATCTATACTTTTGACAGTTGAAATTAGTTATTTCTCTTTCTCACTAAATTCTTTATGGATCTTTCTGAAATTTCACGTGCCGTAATGGTTTCCACAATTGTCCCTTGTTGTGCATTGTCAATTTTGAGACCGAGATTCCGGGACAACAAGATGGCTGATTGGTGGCCATTTTGAATTTTAACTGCTACAGTTTGTTCTCAGAAAGTTCTTCATACACACTTTGTGTATGAAATATTTTAAATACCTTAAGTTTCTCTTGTAATTAGTATTGTTTGTCAAAACATTCTGGATGAATCTTTTTCATATTTCATATGTACCTTCAGACTAAACTTCCCTTTGTTTTTAGTAATGCAGAGGAAAAGAGAAAGATGAGAAATGTAGAGAATACTATAATGGTTATATATGATCACAGGGAGCCATCCCTCTGTTTATGATCACAGGGAGCCATCCCTCTGTTTATGATCACAGGGAGCCATCCCTCTGTTTATGATCATAGGGAGCCATCCCTCTGTTTATGATCACAGGGAGCCATCCCTCTGTTTATGATCACAGGGAGCCATCCCCCTGTTTATGATCACAGGGAGCCATCCCTCTGTTTATGATCACAGGGAGCCATCCCTCTGTTTATGATCACAGGTAGCCATCCCTCTGTTTATGATCACAGGGAGCCATCCCTCTGTTTATGGTCACAGGGAGCCATCCCTCTGTTTATGATCACAGGGAGCCGTCCCTCTGTTTATGATCACAGGGAGCCATCCCTCTGTTTATGATCACAGGGAGCCATCCCTCTGTTTATGATCACAGGGAGCCATCCCTCTGTTTATGATCACAGGGAGCCATCCCTCTGTTTATGATCACAGGGAGCCATCTTTCTATTTATGATCACAGGGAGCCATCCCTCTATTTATGATCACAGGGAGCCATCCCTCTGTTTATGATCACAGGGAGCCATCCCTCTATTTATGATCACAGGGAGCCGTCCCCTCTGTGATCACAGCCGCCCCTCTGTTTATGATCACAGGGAGCCATCCCTCTGTTTATGATCACAGGGAGCCATCCCTCTGTTTATGATCACAGGGAGCCATCCCTCTGTTTATGATCACAGGGAGCCATCCCTCTGTTTATGATCACAGGGAGCCATCCCTCTGTTTATGATCACAGGGAGCCATCCCTCTGTTTATGATCACAGGGAGCCATCCCTCTATTTATGATCACAGGGAGCCATCCCTCTATTTATGATCACAGGGAGCCATCCCTCTATTTATGATCACAGGGAGCCGTCCCTCTGTTTATGATCACAGGGAGCCATCCCTCTGTTTATGATCACAGGGAGCCATCCCTCTGTTTATGATCACAGGGAGCCATCCCTCTGTTTATAATGATCACAGGGAGCCATCCCTCTGTTTATGATCACAGGGAGCCATCCCTCTGTTTATGATCACAGGGAGCCATCCCTCTGTTTATGATCACAGGGAGCCATCCCTCTATTTATGATCACAGGGAGCCATCCCTCTGTTTATGATCACAGGGAGCCATCCCTCTGTTTATGATCACAGGGAGCCATCCCTCTGTTTATGATCACAGGGAGCCATCCCTCTGTTTATGATCACAGGGAGCCATCCCTCTGTTTATGATCACAGGGAGCCATCCCTCTGTTTATGATCACAGGGAGCCATCCCTCTGTTTATGATCACAGGGACCCGTCCCTCTGTTTATGATCACAGAGAGCCGTCCCTCTGTTTATGATCACAGGGAGCCGTCCCTCTGTTTATGATCACAGGGAGCCATCCCTCTGTTTATGATCACAGGGAGCCATCCCTCTGTTTATGATCACAGGGAGCCATCCCTCTGTTTATGATCACAGGGAGCCATCCCTCTGTTTATGATCACAGGGAGCCGTCCCTCTGTTTATGATCACAGGGAGCCATCCCTCTGTTTATGATCACAGGGAGCCATCCCTCTGTTTATGATCACAGGGAGCCGTCCCTCTGTTTATGATAACAGGGAGCCGTCCCTCTGTTTATGATCACAGGGAGCCGTCCCTCTGTTTATGATCACAGGGAGCCGTCCCTCTGTTTATGATCACAGGGAGCCGTCCCTCTGTTTATGACCACAGGGAGCCATCCTTCTGTTTATGATCACAGGGAGCCGTCCCTCTGTTTATGATCACAGGGAGCCATCCCTCTATTTATGATCACAGGGAGCCATCCCTCTATTTATGATCACAGGGAGCCGTCCCTCTGTTTATGATCACAGGGAGCCGTCCCTCTGTTTATGATCACAGGGAGCCATCCCTCTGTTTATGATCACAGGGAACCATCCCTCTGTTTATGATCACAGGGAGCCATCCCTCTGTTTATGATCACAGGGAGCCATCCCTCTGTTTATGATCACAGGGAGCCATCCCTCTGTTTATGATCACAGGGAACCGTCCCTCTGTTTATGATCACAAGGAGCCGTCCCTCTGTTTATGATCACAGGGAGCCATCCCTCTGTTTATGATCACAGGGAGCCATCCCTCTGTTTATGATCACAGGGAACCGTCCCTCTGTTTATGATCACAGGGAGTCATCCCTCTGTTTATGATCACAGGGAGCCATCCCTCTGTTTATGATCACAGGGAGCCATCCCTCTATTTATGATCACAGGGAGCCATCCCTCTGTTTATGATCACAGGGAGCCATCCCTCTGTTTATGATCACAGGGAGCCATCCCTCTGTTTATGATCACAGGGAGCCGTCCCTCTGTTTATGATCACAGGGAGCCATCCCTCTGGGATCCCCTGTTAGTGAAGAGGCATCGTTCCTGTCAAAACACATGTCAACAGACTCAGTACATGTATGTCGATCTTTAATAAAACAACAACCAATTTAAAATAATATTTCTACAGCTGATGCCCAAAGATATTTCATGATCATAAATATATGCTATTGATTATCTGAATGGATGATTTTATGGAGCTGTGCTATAAATCTGACAAAACATGTTTAAGTATCATTATGACATTAGATTATATAATATTACACAAAACAAATACTTCACAGACGAAAGCTGCACGTTATGCTGTAGTGAGGGGCTATTATATGAGACTGGTATCATAGCTACTTTAACAACAAACATTCCGACATTACTGTGTACATCCAGTGTGTCATCTTAACAGTTTGTCTGATCTATATAGGATACTATGTACCTGGATCGTCTGTCAGACAGCCACACAAAACAAATCCCTGAGGAATAATCTATATCTGTATTCTGTACACAAATTATTTATATCTCAGGTCAGAATATCATATTGTCTTTAGTGTTTAATGTTTAGCAGGTAATATAGCAGGGAAGTGGATCTGAGGGAGGGAATTTACACAAGAAAGTGTGAGAAATTAGTGGAACAGGTACTTACCTTGTCTGTCTATACACACGATATACATAATCTTGAATGTATTGACAGACAAGGCAAATGCCTGTGGTGTAAGGAGAGAAAGTGGTAAAATGCAGAGAAAGTAGAAGAGAGAAACAGTGATTGTAAGAAAAAGAAAGAAAGGGAGTTGGAAAGAAAAGCAGAAGGAAAATGATAGGAAGAGAGTTTGAGGGAAAAACAGAAGCAAGGAAAGAAAGTGAGATTGAGAAATAACCAATAAGGAAGAAAGTGGAAGGGGGAGAAAACAAGCAAGGGAAGATGTGGTGAGGGAGGAAAACAAGCAAAGGGAGAATGTGGGAGGGGATGAAACAAGCAAAGGGGAAAGGGGGGCAAACAAAGAAGAAGTGGGGGGGAGAAAAAAAAAAGGAGAAATTTGGGGAAAAAAAGGGAGGGGGAAAAAAAAAAAAAAGGGAAAAAGGGGGGGAAAAAAAAAGGGAAAAGGGGAGGGAAAAAACAAAAAGGGGAAGTGGGAGGGAGAAAAAATAAAATGGGAGGGAGAAACAAGAAAGGAAAATGTGGGAGGGGAACAAAAAAGGGGGGAAGTGGGAGGGAAAAAAAAAAGAAAAGGGGGAAAAAAAGCAAAGGGAAAAGTGGGGGGGAAACAACAAAGGGAGAAGTGGGAGGGAGGGAAAAAAACAAAGGAGGAAAGTGGAGGGGGGAAACAAGCAAAGGAAAATTTTTGGGGGGGGGGAAACAAACAAAGGGGGAAGGGGAGGGAAAAAACAAACAAAGGGAGAAAAGGGGAGGGAGAAAAAAAAACAAAGGAAAAGGGGGGGGAAAAAAAAAAAAAAAAAACAACAAAAGGGGGAAAGTGGGAAGGGAGAAACAAGCAAGGGAGAGTGGGATGGGGAAACAAGCAAAGGGAAAATGTGGGATGGGGAACAAGCAAAAAGGAAAGGGGATGGGGAACAAGCAAAGGAAAAATGTGTGGATGGGAAACAAGCAAAGGACAATGTGGGGGGAGGGGAACAGCAGGGAGAATGTGGAGGGAAAAACAGCAAAGGAAAATGTGGGAGGGAGAAACCATCACAGGAAACGTGTAGGGAGAAACAAGCAAAGGAAAGAACGTGGGAGGAGAAACAAGTAAAGAAAGAACGTGGGAGGGAGAAACAAGCAAAGAAGGAAGAATGTGGGAGGAGAAACAGTAAGAGAAGAACGTGGAGGGAGAAACCAGCAAAGGAATGAACGTGAGAGTGAGAATAATAATACGGAAGAAAGTGGAAGGGAAAAACAAGCAAAGGAAGAATGTGGGAGGGGGAAACAAGCAAAGGGAGAATGTGGGAGGGAGAAACAAGCAAAGGGAGAATGTGGGAGGGAGAAACAAGCAAAGGGAGAATGTGGGAGGGAGAAACAAGTAAAGAAAGAATGTGGGAGGGAGAAACATATATAGGAAGAAAGTTGGAGGGAGAAACAACCATTATGGAAGAAAGTGGAAAGGAAAAACAACCAAAAAAGAACATAGGAGGGAGAAACAAACAAATTAAGGGTGAAAGTGGGAGAGAAAAAACAAGTTAAGGAAGAAAATTTCAAAGGAAAACAAGTTAATGAACAAGTGGCTAAGAGAAACATATATAAGAAGAAAGTTGGAAGAAGAAACAAGCAAAGGAAGAATTTTTTGTGGGAAACAAAATAGAAAATGGAAGGGAGAAACAAGCATAGCAAGAAATTTGGAGGGAAAGACAAGCAAAGGAAAAAAGTGGACGGGAAAAACAAAGCAAAGGATTCAATACATAGGGAGGGTCAGAAACAGAAACAGGGAAAAGCAAAGGATTTTATATTTAGGGAGAGAGAAAGATGAAAAAGAGAATTGAAAAGGGAGAAAAAAATATAGGGTTATTATATCATCAGGCAGAATTATGATAAAAGATGAAAACTGATACATTTGAGGAAATTGTGGCAGCCTTAAAAGCTTCATTGGTCTAAAACATAGATGATTAGAGTTTTGAACCTCAACTTGAAATTAAGTGATTGTGTAAAATACCTGCATACATATGGTATATATTGTCTAGACAATTCAAAATACGTTTATATAAAATTTAGCCAAGATGTTTCATCAAAGTTTATTTTCTTTCTGGATTACAGTTTTCAGTTGACATTTTCCATTTAAAAAGAGGCAATTAACAAAGCTACCCAAAATGGGGAACCATTCAGTTTGTTCCTATAAATGACTTTACCTACAATGCAGTGATTGTGTGACGACAACATTCAGAAAAATATTTAAAAGCAATTTGCCTTATACATGTAAATTAAGGGTTACCAGATAAGGGAAGGAACAATGTCTTTAGCGACAATATATATATGTATAAAACTTCCTTGGTATGACAATAAACATGGGTTGGGAGTTCTGGATGGATATTGTTCCTCTGAGGCTTTGTGACAATATTTAAATGGCCACATATGTTGATGAATGTCTGGTGAATGTCAGACAAGGTATACATGGTCCTAAATCTAACATCAATATCTAGACTGTATATAAACAACATACGGTAACACTGAGTTGTTAATCTTTCAAATGATTTGGGATCATTTCAAGGTTAAAAAGATTAAACAGTAAATTATCATCAGTTTTTTTATATGCCCTTCACATTTGACTGGAGTATTATGGTATGGCGTAAACTTCTGTTTGTCAAGCAATCTCCTCCTACACTTGTTAACCGATCCTTTTGAAACTTTTTAGGCTTATAGTAATCAGGACATGTTGGTATGTTGTCCCAAAAAGAATTAAATATTGACTTTGTATATGCCATCTAGCCACTGTTAAGGTTATTCAAACTATATTTTAATACAAGATAGTCTGCAAAAATATGTATGACATGCATTGATGGGCGCCAATTGTTCCGGCCTGCGGTACTCTTGTTATAGTTGATAGCTGTACATCTCTGATGTCTTTACAATTTGCGATATGTCTATAATTATCATAGACCCCCTGTGACACCAGAGTATATAGATCACCTCTATATCATTGTTATACCAATCTTCTGTTTGTTTAGCGATCCAGATTTCATTTAATTTTGTTTACCTTAGCGATGGTCTGACAGTATTTTTAACAGCAGGGTAGATCGTGATTTATTGATTATCAACTCTGTGCCTGTTACCTTTACGGTACATCACAACACTGAATTTAATTACATCTTTACCATTCACTGGTGAACGGGCGATTCTACTTTCACCAGTTTAATATTACATTTTGAAGATTGCTGTGTATTAACTCTGTACCTCCTGAAACTACACATGATTCCCCCTTCTCACCAATGACGACATATCACTTTCCTGCAGGTAAACTGCCTGAGTCCAGTGATAGCGGTAGTTGTTATGTTTTGACAAAGGAAGACAAAGTTAAGATGTTTCTCTACTATATATATACAGGGTAATTATACATTTTTGTATTGAAAAATTAACTTCCTAGCATCAGACCATCCCAAGGAAGGTTAATTAATGGAGAATGTTTTCTACCTGAGTTGCATATGTAGAGAGTTAAGTGAACATATGTGGTCATCAGGGCGTGAGGAGATAAGTAAATAATTATGTCGTCATTAGGGATTACAGAGTTAAGTGAACATATGTCGTCATTAGGCCTTAAAGAGTTAAGTGAACATATATGTCGTCATACTTTAGGGCTTAGAGAGTTAAGTGAACATATGTCGTCATTAGGGCTTAAAGAGTTAAGTGAACATACATTGTATGTCGTCATACTTTAGGGCTTAGAGAGTTAAGTGAACATATGTCGTCATTAGGGCGTAAAGAGTTAAGTGAACATACATTGTATGTCGTCATTAGGGCGTAAAGAGTTAAGTGAACAATCTATGTCGTTATTATAGGACTTAAAGAGAGAAGTACCATGTTGTCATTATAAGGGCTAAGTATTAGGAAGTATTAGTAAAACTGATCAGAGGCATGTTTGGGTGAATGGAAAACAACTTTGTATGAACAATGGGTCTGAATCTCCAGGGCCCTCAGAGGGGCAGGGTCCAATTAATATTTCATAATGGAAATAAGGCAGTGAGTATAGCGAATTCTTTAAAATCCTTCTTTCCTGGGTGAAGGAGAAGTAATTTTGTATAAAAGGTGGGTTTGGCTCCCCATGTGTTCGACAGAGCCCATTAGGGGATATTAAGAAACAAACCAGAAGTACCCCTCAGCCGGATGGATTTTGCTCAAATTTGGCCTCATTACAGGTGAGGAATTTAATCTGGGTCCCCTAGAGTTGGTGGGTGGTTTCTTTGATATCTTTCTTTAGAATGTTTAAAGGGATACTTTGATCATATTTGGTCTACAGCATCCTTGGGGTTTAACATAAACTGGATATAGTTTCACACAAAAATCATCCCTGAGACTAGAACCAGAGGGGTGGGACCCAATATAGGATTTCAAAATAAGTTATTAATGTTTAGAGCATTTCAGCTTGATCTTGCTATTAATCTAATCCCTAAAAAGAAAGATAAATGTAATTTAAAGGAAATTGTTGTATTGCATTGGTACTGAGAGCCAGATCCAAAACTAAGAAAGTATCTAAAAAAAAAATTTATGAATACATGTATAACTTAATGGCTGGAATGGCCAGGTGAGCAATACAGGCCCTTTGCGCCTCTTGTTAATTAAAACTATACATAATAATACTGAACTGCGATTGACACTTGTACAGTGTATACTGGTAAGTAAGCAAATAGAAAAATGGTTTGAGATAGAAATAGGTAAGAATACATGTTTTTTTTTCAGCTTCATAATATCCATGTTATATAGGCCAGACCAAAACTTTTGCCTTTATATACTAATGTGCATCAATACATCAGTTCTTATGGTGAATTTAACCTGTGCAGATCAAGAGTATCTGTACAAATTTTGACATGCACAAGAAGGTCACACAAAAAGATGCGTTCATTATGCTGAATTTAATTAAATGATGGATGTTTCTGTAATTTTATACTATAAAACTTTGGAACTCTTACATAAAATGATACATTTGTGTTTAATAGAGAACATAAGATTATACATTTGTGTTTAAATAGAGAACATAAGATTTTACATTCGTGTTTAAATAGAGAACATAAGATTTTACATTCGTGTTTAATGGAGAACATAAGATTTTACATTCGTGTTTAATGGAGAACATAAGATTTTACATTCGTATTTAATGGAGAACATAAGATTTTACATTTGTGTTTAATAGAGAACATAAGATTTTACATTTGTGTTTAATAGAGAACATAAGATTTTACATTCGTGTTTAATAGAGAACATAAGATTTTACATTCGTGTTTAATAGAGAACATAAGATTTTACATTCGTGTTTAATAGAGAACATAAGATTTTACATTCGTGTTTAATGGAGAACATCTTTTCTACAAAGGTTACCTTGGGCATGTTGGAGATCTATAATGAACAAGTACGTGACTTACTCAACCCTAAAACGATTAGCCAGAAAGGAGGGCTGAAGGTACGACAGGACCCTAAAAAGGGTTTCTATGGTAAGTAGCTGGTGCAGACCTTTATCAATGTACAGTTAATATATCTATCCTCATATACACCCCCTCGCCTAGTTTAAAAGTTTAAAAGTTCGTATTAAGTTTGGAGAGGGCTTATAACTTATAACTTATTGTTTGAAAATTGATAATTGTAAACAAGGGCTTATTTGTGAAAAGGGACTAATAGTGAAAATGAGCTTATTTATAAAAAGGGACCTACGTTTAGAAAAATACAGTACTGTATATTTGGTGTTTTAGACATTATATTTTATCGTCGGATCTTCATGTTACACAAAATATCACCATGATCTATAAAATCAGAACTATGGGTAATTAATGCAACACACAATATCATAACAACCACATTTTAAGACTACATATATATAGAGAGAGAGATAGAAAAAGATTGATAAAGGACAAAGTCTTCAAGATGAATCAAGGCTTTCAGTTTATCTTTAGAAGCTCAACTGTGACATCACATATTAACATAGCCAATAGTACATGATGAAGGGGCCGCGGTGGCTGAGTGGTTAAGGTTACTTACTTTATCACTAGCCCTCCACCTCTGGGTTACGAGTTTGAAACCTAGTACGTGGGGCAGTTGCCAGGTACATATGTACTGACCGTAGGCCGGTGGTTTTTCTCCGGGTACTCCGGCTTTCCTCCACCACCAAACCTGGCACGTCCTTAAATGACCCTGGCTGTTAGTAGGACGCTAAACAAAAATAAATAAGTACATGAGTACAACAAGTACATTATAGATTTGTTGATGTCACAACAAGGGAGATAAATCATAATAATAAGCCTATTTAGCTTTAATTAAGATCTTATCATTTGATGAAATACCTGTTTTTCTTTTCTTTTGAAAACAGTGTCTTTGAAAATTCTGTAAAAGAAAACATTTTAAACCAAGTTCTCTTTTCATACATCAAGATGTTCACTAAGTTTGACTTCCTGTATTCAGGAGCATGTAAATTATGCTGCTTGTGCACGCAGACCCTGCCTCTTAATTGTTCAGGCTAGATAAGACTATAATACAGAGGTCTTCAGACAAGGTCAGACTATAATACAGAGCTCTCAGACAAGGTCAGACTATAATACAGAGCTCTTCAGACAAGGTCAGACTGTCTATAATACAGAGCTCTTCAGACAAGGTCAGACTATAATACAGAGCTCTTCAGACAAGGTCAGACTATCTATAATACAGAGGTCTTCAGACAAGGTCAGACTATAATACAGAGCTCTTCAGACAAGGTCAGACTATAATACAGAGCTCTTCAGACAAGGTCAGACTATAATACAGAGGTCTTCAGACAAGGTCAGACTATAATACAGAGCTCTTCAGACAAGGTCAGACTATAATACAGAGCTCTTCAGACAAGGTCAGACTATAATACAGAGCTCTTCAGACAAGGTCAGACTATAATACAGAGCTCTTCAGACAAGGTCAGACTATAATACAGAGCTCTTCAGACAAGGTCAGACTATAATACAGAGCTCTTTAGACTGGATGTCAAGTGCCAGTAATATCTCTTGGCTCTGGGCCTTAAAATATATCTATGTCCTAGAACAAATCATTGGATAGAAGTCAATTATTTGCCTGAATTCTGTGTCCATGTAAACTTTTTATTTCAAATTTCAGTAAATACTGGAGAAGCTGATACAGTTATACTAAATGTTTCCTATATAATTCCAGTAAATACTGGAGAAGCTGATACAGTTATACTAAATGTTTCCTATATAATTTCAGTTGAACAGCTGACATCTTGCCCAGTAAACAGTTACAAAGAGATAGACAACAAGATTAATGAAGGCACTCGTAACAGGACTGTGGCTTCCACCAACATGAATGCCACCAGCAGGTAGCCATGGCAATATTTTTTTCCAATTTTCAATTATTTTATTTTCCATTCATGGTAAAAATTAAGAAATACTGAAAATCTGAAACATAGTTTTAAATGTGTTTTAACTACTTTTATAAAAGTTTTGACAATGTCAATTTGATTGAAAACAATTTTGTTTTAGTCGAGCCCATACCATTGTGGCCATCACTTTCACTCAGAAGACCCCCAATGAGACTGGACAGAGCATGACAAGGACCGCTGTAGTCAATCTTGTAGATCTGGCAGGGAGGTAACTCTTGTTTTCTTCTGTAAACACTGTTGATCTGACAGGGAGGTAACTATTGATTTCTTCTGTAAACACTGTTGATCTGACAGGGAGGTAACTCTTGTTTTCTTCAGTAAACACTGTTGATCTGACAGGGAGGTAACTCTTGTTTTCTTCAGTAAACACTGTTGATCTGACAGGGAGGTAACTCTTGTTTTCTTCAGTAAACACTGTTGATCTGACAGGGAGGTAACTATTGTTTTCCTTCTTTTTTACCTTGTTGATTTTACAGGTAGGCAACTCTTGCTTTCCTTCTTTTTTTTACCTTGTTTATCTAACTGGGTGATACATTTGTAGCTCTTGTGTTCTCCCCAGGTTTAAGAAAACAAATTGCTTGGTGTTATCAATTTAACATCAGAATCCATGATCCCACTATTTGTTTCTCTGTTGATGTGAAGATAGTTCCCTTATGTAGATTTTACAAAATGTCAACATTATGCCTCAAAATATGACATACTACTGATCTGATGTTTATTGAATAGTTGTCATGATTTCATTGGTTTGATTCTAGTTGTATGGTAGAACAAGATAACTGTAGAAACATTAAGGTAGATGTCATTTCAGGTGATGCTTTACTTTTTGATTAAAAACAAATTCACACAATGTTTAAATTTTGTGTAATATACCTTTTTTGACATATCTTGTTTGGTGTTTTTAGTGAGAGGGCTGACTCGACTGGGGCTACAGGCGACAGACTTAAGGAAGGCTCCGCCATTAACCAGTCTCTCAGTTCCCTTGGTAACGTTATCAAGGCTCTGGCTGATCTATCAACTGGGAAGAAGAAAACTGTCGGTAAGGTACAGAATGTGCTGTTTCAGGTTATATAAATGTTGATGTTTAATTCCTTTGCAGCAATGAACAACCTTAAACTCAAAGTTCGTTTGAACTGACAACAGTTATGAAAAGCAAATTTTATAATAATTTTGGTATGTTGTTTTACTTGCTCTGAGACATACTAAATTCTACTACCATAACTTGGTAAATTTTGGTAATGTTTATATTTTGGTTTATTTGGTGCCTGACATGAAAGACACCAAATTATAACCTCTTTGGTATTGAAATGTGGAATATTCTTAAAGCAACATTTTCCAGCTCAATAAATAAGTAATTTTGGCTTCAATTATTTGCGTGAGAACAACAGAAGATTTTTTGCACATGGTCTACTGTTATCCTTACAATTAACATGATATGTGAGAAATAATTACTTACTTCTAGTTTATGTAAGCAAGGTTGGTCAGTTGTATGGCTCACTGTAGATCTTACGGTCTGTGAACCGCTGTGACTTTAAAAGCCACAATTTTAAGGCGGTGGTAAAACATTAGCATTCAGGATAAAACATCTTATATACAGCTCAGAGGACAACGAAAGTTATAAGTTAATTGAGATGATCAGAAGAATAATGGAGATAGATAGAAGGTTGATGGGATCAACAGAAAATTTAAACTAGTGGAGGTTAACAGATTGTGAATGAGATGAACAGAAAGAAGACATTCCTCGACAAGTAATTAAAGTGTTATACGTTCCTTCCTTTCAGTGCCGTACCGTGACTCGGTGCTGACCAAACTATTACAGAATGCCCTGGGAGGCAACAGTAAAACCATCATGGTAGGTAGACAGGTCACAACTGCCCAAACCTAGCTAGTTGTCACACTAATCCACGTCCCACCATAATAATCCAGCCTAGTCCCAGCCCATCCAG